>NW_028227270.1:70153138-70348138 GCF_978045245.1 Mus caroli | reverse complement strand
TGGGTGTGATAAAAAAAATGTAACATTGGTAAAAAGAAAGTTACTTTAGAACTGGTAACTCATGGTTGGAGTCATTTTAATCAACCACACATGGCATGAGCCAACCCAGGAAAGCAGGTCTCTAAAGTTACTTCAAAATTGGAATAATATTTTGTGTAATTCTTATCCTAGAAACTGAACTTATAAAGGATAGGATTTAAAACATTATTTTTTAATGAGATATTTTGTCATGCATTCATGTATAAGAACTAGCAGCGAAAAAAAAAAGCACCTTTGTTACGTGAAAGTAGTGCTTTTGGTGTTGATTTTAAAGAGTATGGACTGTTTAAAATTGGGTTTTGGTTTCCTAAGTTATGGTTAGGATCTAATATTGCAAAAGAAAATTTAAAATTATAGTTAAACGGTCAGTGTCCCATTGACTGCAGTTGGCAGGTCAATCACAGGCTCAAGGTTTTTAGCTCACCGGTATTTGTAATTAAGAAAAAATCCAGCGGTCAGCTTGTGGAGGAAACTGCTGGGAGCTGGCAAGAGCATGAGCAAGCAGGTGGGCAGGTGAAGGAGCTAGCACAGGTGGGAGGGTGCAGTGCATGGCTTGGAGCAGCAGCAGCCAGGGCCTCAGTGGAGCCTAGGTTGGAGGGCAACAGGAGCTGGCGAGCTCGGTCTCCACCCCCACTAGGTGGGACAGTGTCTGATGTTCCCACATGCAGGGGGCAGTGGCTGAGCAGCCCCAACAGGACCACAAGTGTTGTCACCTCGGCCAAGGAACCAGCGAGGCCACAGGTGGAGGTGGCATTGGCTACACCATGTCATCCCCCAGTCCAGGCAAGAGGTGGATGAACATGGAAGTAGTCAAGCTCATTGAAAGCAAACATGAGGTTAAGATCCTAGGAGGACTCAATGAATTCATTGTCAAGTTTTATGGACCACAAGGAATACCATATGAAGGCGGGGTGTTTAAAGTGAGAGTGGACCTTCCTGATAAGTACCCTTTTAAGTCTCCATCTATAGGATTCATGAATAAAAATTTCCATCCTGACATTGATGAAGCGTAAGGAACTGTTTGTCTAAATGTAATTAATCAAACTTGGACAGCTCTCTATGATCTTACCAATATATTTGAGTCCTTCCTGCCCCAGTTGCTGGCCTATCCTAACCCCATAGATCCTCTCAATGGTGACTCTGCAGCCATGTACCTCCACCTACCAGAAGAGTACAAGCAGAAAATTAAAGAGTACATCCAGAAGTATGCAATGGAGGAGGCCCTGAAGGAACAGGAAGAGGGCACTGGTGACAGCTCATCAGAGAGTTCTATGTCTGACTTCTCGGAAGATGAGGCCCAGAACATGGAGTTGTAATAGAAAAGGCACCTGCTTTTCAGAAAGACTACTGTTCCCTAACCATGAGATGTAGACTCTAATATTCATATTTAAACACAGCAATTTTTATTACTAAACAAGGTTTTTATGAATAATAGAATTGATATATATATACATTATATATCACCCTTTAGATCTTGACTTCTTGGTCATTTCTCAACCTGGGGTGCATAGCATATTCTCACATTCCATTTTGGTAGCAATATGCAGTCCGAATGCATGCATTCATAAGTCCATTGGCCAAGTCAGCCTGTGTGCTACTGAGCTGTCAAGAAATTGCCATTCTCATAGGAAAACATGAGGAAAACAGGAAAAGTTTGCTTCTTTTTATTGATGGTTCCAGAGAAACAAACCAAATCTACCAGCTCTTGGGTGAAGATAGAACAGTGCTTTTCCAGAGTGGGAAGGAAGGGGTTGAGATGAGTGCTTTGAAAGCCTGTGAGGCTTTTGCAGATGATAAGATAGTATATATAAGTGACCCTAAAAATTCCACCAGACAACTCCTAAACCCAATAAACAGCTTCACTGCAGGAGCTGGATATAAAATTAACTCAAACAAATCAATGGCCTTTCTCTACACACAGAATAAAAGGGCTGAGAAAGAAATTAGGGAAACAACACCCTTCACAATAGTCACAAAAAATATAAAATACCTTGGCGTGACTCTAACTAAGGAAGTGAAAGCTTTGTATGATAAGAACTTCAAGTCTCTGAAGAAAGAAATTGAAGAAGATCTAAAAAGATAGAAAGATCTCCCATGCTCTTTGATTGGCAGGAATAATATACTCAAAATGGCTATGAGGAAAAAGCAATCTACAAATTCAATGCAATCCCCATCAAAATTCCAACTCAATTCTTCACTGTGTTAGAAAGGGCAATTTGCAAATTCATCTGGAATAATAAAAAATGTAGGATGCCAAAAGTATTCTCAACAAACCTCCAGTGGAATCACCATGCCTTACCTCAAGCTGTACTACAGAGCAATTGTGAAAAAAAAAAAAAAAACTGCATGGTACTGGTACAGCAACAGTACCATGAATAGAACTGAAGACCCAGAAAAGAATACACACACCTATGGTCACTTGATCTTTGACAGGAGAGCTAAAAACATCCAGTGGGGGGAAAAAAAACCAGCATTTTCAAAAAATGGTGCTGGCACAACTGGCAGTTATCATGTAGAAGAATGTGAATTGATCCATTCTTATCTCCTTGTACAAAGCTCAAGTTTAAGTGGATCAAGGAACTCCACATAAAACCAGAGACACTGAAACTTATTGAGGAGAAAGTGGGGAAAAGCCTGGAAGATATGGGGCACAGTGGGAAAATTCCTGAATAGAACAGCAATGGCTTGTGCTGTAAGATTGAGAATAAACAAATGGGACCTCATAAAATTGCAAAGCTTCTGTAAGGCAAAAGACACTGTCAATAAGACAAAAAGGCCACCAACAGATTGGGAAAGGATCTTTTCCAATCCTAAATCTGATAGGGGACTAATATCCAATATATACAAATAGCTCAAGAACCTGGACTGCAGAAATTCAAATAACTCCATTAAAAAATGTGGTACAGAGCTAAACAAAGAATTCTCAACGGAAATATACCAAATTAGCTGAGAAGCACCTGAAAAAATGTTCAACATCCTTAATCCTCAAGGAAAGGCAAATCAAAACAACCTTGAGATTCCACCTCAGACCAGTCAGAATGGCTAAGATCAAAAATTCAGGTGACAGCAGATGCTGGCTAGGATGTTGAGAAAGAGCAACACTCCTCCATTGTTGGTGGGATTGCAAGCTTGTACAATGACTCTCGAAGACAGTCTGGTGGTTTCTCAGAAAATTGGACACAGTACGACCAGAAGGTCCAGCAATACCTCTCTTGGGCATATATCCAGAAGATGTTCCAACTGGTAGTAAGGACACATGCTCCACTATGTTCATAGCAGCCCTATTTATAATAGCCAGAAGCTGGAAAGAACCCAGATGCCCCTCAAGAGAGGAATGGATAGAGAAAATGTGTTACATTTACACAATGGAGAACTACTCAGCTCTTAAAAACAATGAATTGACGAAATTCTTGGGCAAATGGATGGATCTGGAGGATATCATCCTGAGTGAGTTAACCCAATCACAAAAGAAGTCACTTGATATGCACTCACTGATAAGTGGATATTAGCCCAGAAACTTAGAATACCCAAGATACAATTTGCAAAACACAAGAAAATCAAGAATAAGGAAGACCAACGTGTGTGGATACTTCACTCCTCCTTAGACTAGGGAACAAAATACCCATGGAAGGAGATACAGAGACAACGTTTGGACCTAAGATGAAAGGATGGACCATCCAGAGACTACCCCACCCAGGGATCCATCCCATAATCAGGCACCAAACCCAGACATTATTGCATATGCCAGCAAGATTTTGTTCAAGGGACCCTTATATAGCTGTTTCATGGGAGGCTATGCCAGTGCCTGGCAAATGAAGAAGTGGATGCTCCCAGTCATCAATAGGATGGAACACAGGGCCCCCAATGGAGGGGCTAGAGAAAGTAACCAAGGAGCTGAAGGGCTCTGCAATCCCAAAGGTGGAACAACAATATGAACTAACCAGTTCCCCCAGAGCTTGTATCTCTACCTGCATATGTAGCAGAAGATGGCCTAGTCAGCCTTCATTGGGGAGAGGGGCCCCCAGATCTTACAAATTTTATATGCCCCAGTACAGGGGAACACCAGGGCCAAGAATTGGGAGTGGGTGGGTAGGGGAGCAGGGCAGGGGGTGGGTATAGGGAACTTTCCGGATAGCTTTTAAAATGTAAATAAAGAAAATATCTAATAAAATAAAATTTAAAAAAGGAATTGGAGAGATCTCCTGCTAGCAACTTAAAAGCACACCTTAAAGCTCTAGAACAAAAAGAAGCAAATAAAAGAGAAATACACAGTAAGAAATAATCAAACTCTCGACTGAAATGAATAACCACAATCAAATAAATAGAACAGTCTAAAGAACGAGTGAAACCAAGCACTGCTTTTTTTTTTTGATAAAAGCAACAAGAAATACAAACCTTTAGCTAAATTAAGGAAAAGGCAGAAGACAGTACACAAATCAAGAAAATCAGAAATTTTAAAAAGGACATATCAACAGACACTGAGGAAATCTGAAGAATCACTAGTCAAACTTCAAAAGCCTGAATGCCAAAATATTTTAAAATCTATTTGAAATGGATGGTTTTCTAAACATACCATTTACCACAGTTAAATCAAGACCAGGTAAACAATTCAAAGAGTACCAAAAAACTCCTAAGGAAATAAACACAGCCATTAAAAGTCTCAACCAAAACTAGCCCAGGGCAAGATGGTTTTCACATAGAATTCTACTAGATTTCAAAGAACAGCTAACATCAATACCGCTTAAACTACTCAAGAATATACAGACAGAAGAAACATTGCAAAACTCATTTTATGAGGCCACAATCACACTAACACCTAACCCACGAAAGACTCAACATAGATAATTTCTCACAAGTTACATTTATGAAAATTGTTGTAAAAAATATTCAATAAAATACAGGCAAAATGGATCTAACTACATATCAAAGGTTCCATCCACCATGATCAAGTAGTCTTGATCCAAGGGGTGCAGGGTGGTTCAATACATGAAATTCCATCAAAGTACTCTACCATATAAAAACACTGAAAGGAAAAACACTCCACAAGGATAATCTCATTAGATGCTGAAAAAAAAAAAAAAACTTTGACAAAATCCAACAATAGTTCATGTTAAGGGAGACATCAGGGGCATAAGGTATATATCTAAACATAATGAAGGCCGTATATAGCAAGCCATTCACAAAAGAACACACATGGTATAAACTCCCTGATAAGTCGATACTAGCCCAAATGCTCCAAATACCCAAGATCCAATTCACAAACCACATGAAGCTCAAGTAGAAGGAAGACCAAAGTGTGGGTGCTTCAGTCCTTTTTATAAGGAGAACAAAATACTCACAGGAGCAAATATGGATATAAAGTGTAGAGCAGAGACTGAAGGAAATGCCACCCAGAGACTGTCCCACCTGGGGAGTCACCCCATATACAGTTACCAAATCAAGACACTATTGTGGATGCCAAGAAGTGCATGCTGACAGGAGCCTGATATAGCTGTCTCCTGAGAGGATCTGCCAGAGTCTTACAAATACAGAAGTGGATGCTTGCAGCCAACCATTGGACTGTGTGCAAGGTCCTCAATAGAGGAGTTAGAGAAAGGACTCAAGGAGTTGAAGGGTTTGCAACCCCAGGAAGAACAACAATATCAACCAACCAGACTCCCCTAGAACTCCCAGGAACTAAGCCATCGACCAACGAGTACACATGGCTCCAGCTGCATATGTAGCAGAGGCTGGCTTTGTCAGGCATCAATGGGAGGAGAGGTCCTTGGTCTTATGAAGGCTAGATAGATGCCCAAGTGTAGGAGAATCTAGGGCAGGGAGGTAGGAGTGGGTAGGTAAAGTGGAGGAACACCCTCATAGAAACAGGGTGAAGGAAGATAGGATAGGAGGTTTCTGGGATGGGAGGAAACCAGGATAGGGGATAACATTTGAAATGTAAATAAAGAAAATTAAAAAAGAAAACACTAAAAGGAAAAACACCGACAGGAACATCTCATCAGTTGCTGAAAACACCTTTGACAAAGTCCAACAAACTACATGTTAATGGAGACAAAAAGGATACAAAGTGCATAACTACACATAGGGAAATATACAGCAAGCCCATAGCCAATATTAGTTAAATGAAGAATAACTTAAGCATTCTACTAAAATCAGAGACAAGGCTGCCCACTCACTCCCTATCTAACCAACGTAGTACTTGAAGCTCAAGCAAAAAGACAAAAAAAGACAAAAAGACAACTAAAAAGATCAAGAAGATACAAACTGAAAAGGAAGAAGACAAGTGAGCAGTTCAGCTCACTGGTAAGCAGTAGACTCTCCATCAACTCACAGACACTTCACAGGTATATGAGCAGACCAGTTCAGTATTGTCAGGAGAGCAGCAGTGGTAGCACAGACTAGCAGGTGGTGCTAGACCTCAGTAGAATCTCAATTAGTCAGCAGGAGGGATTTGGGATCAGAACGTATGCCAGGAACAGCTGAGCCTCTCTGGACTGAGACAAGGTCAGTGAAGACACAAGACCAAGAAGAGGTTAGCTGCAGAAGCACAGTCCATTGTGTCCTATTTACATTCCTTCCAAACATCACATGTGCTCCCTGGGCTTTGCCTCACCATGTGTCTTGCCTCAGCTCTTGAGTCTGTCTCAGCTGACATCACTGCCAATTGGCTCAAGTCCTCCAATAAGCAAGAAAATGCAGCACAGCACACCACCAGAAATTTTGTGGAGAGTTTCTCTCCATGGAGTCCTGACAAATGGAGCTCAAGGAAGAAATGTAAGGTGGAAGTGTGTTGTTAGCAAAGAATCACTCATCAAGTGTCCTTTCATGTCCTTGCTTTAGCAAAACATCCTTTCACCTGTGTCTCCTTCAAGGCACTGTTCCTTCATGTCTTTGCCCCAGCAAAACACCATCCAATGCAAATATTTTCTTAAGAAAACTTAATCTTCCTCATCGTATCCCTGCTTCTGTTTAAGAATTGTCCTTTGGGTCAGCCCCACAACACCCAGAGGAAGCTCCACTCCCAGGCACTCAACATACCCAGGATCAGAGGATCACAGGATCACAGGAGTTGGACACACCAGGATCTCAAGGTCCCAAAGGCAGCTTGACTCCCAGGAGCTCGGACATATCCAGGATCACAGGTTCCCAAAATCACAGGATCACAGAGACAGCTTGATGCTGAGGAGTTCTGACACAACCAGGATCACAAGAAGGACAGGCTCCAGTCAGAACTTGCAAGGACAGGTAGCACTAGAGATAATCAGATGGTGGGAGGCAAGCATAAGAACATAAGCAACAGAAACCAAGGTTACCTGGCATCATCAGAAGCCAATTCTCCCACCATAACAAGTCCTGAATACCCCAACACACTGGAAAGGCAAGACTCAGATATAAAATCACTTTTCATGATGATGATAGAGGACATTAAGAAGGACATAAATTAACTCCCTTAAATAAATACAGGAGAACACGGTTAAACAGCTAGAAGCCCTTAAAGAGGAGACACAAAAATCCCTTAAAGAGTTAGAGGCAAACACAATCAAACAGGCAAAGGGAAGGAACAAAACCATCCAGGATCTAGAAATGGAAGTAAAAACAATAAAGAAATCACAAAGGGAGACAACCCGGAAATTAGAAATCCTAGGGAAGAGATCAGGAGTCATAGATGCAAGCATCACCAACAGAATACAAGAAGAAAGAATTTCAGGTGCCAAAGATACCATAGAAAACATTGACACAACAGTGAAAGAAAATGCAAAATCCAAAAAGATCCTAATCCAAAACATCCAGGAAATTCAGGACACAATGAGAAGACGAAACCTAAGGATAATAGGTATAGAACAGAGAGATTTCCTAACTTGAAGGGCCAGTAAATATTTAGAACAAAATTAAAGAAGAAAACTTCCGTTACCCTAAAGAAAGAGATGCTCATGGTCATACAAGAAGCCTACAGAACTCCAAATAGACTGAACGATAAAAAAAATCCCACCTGTCACTTAATAATCAAAACACCAAATGTACTAAAAAGAATGTTAAAAACATTAAGGAAAAAGGTCAAGTAACATAGAACGGTAGACCTATCAGAATTACACCAGACTTCTCACCAGAGACTATGAAAGCTAGGTGATCCTGGACAGATGTCATACAGACCCTAAGAGAACACAAATGTCAGCTACTATACCCAGTAAAACTCTCAATCAACATAGATGGAGAAAACAAGATATTCCATGACAAAACCAATTTTACACATTATCTTTCCACAAATCCAGCCCTACAAAGGGTAATAGATGGAAAACACCAACACAAGGAGTGAAACTACACCCTAGAAGAAGCAAGAAAGTAATCTTTCAACAAACCCACACAAACATAATTCCACCTCTAACAAGAAAATTAACAGGAAGTAACAACCACTTCCTTAATATCTCTTAATATGAAAATTAATATTACCAACATATCCTAATTGATTGAAATTCAAAAACACGAGGAATTAGAAATTTGTTGGCTGTCATCTCGTGGTCTCTCTAATTTGGTAATGGTGAGGAATAGGTCCAATATTATACCAGCCATATACACTTTCTGCTTCTTTGTACATAATGATCTTGAAATCATGCTTCTCCTATCTCAGCCTCTCTATTAGGAGGACTGTTTATTTGATGTTTTTACACTATACTATGATTTTCAGAACACCTTACATATTTCAAAATTATTTATACAGCCAACAGATACATAGACAATTAATTTGGGAGATGGCTTGTAAGAGAACAGCAAAGAATGAGACTGAAGGCTTTGCTTGATATTTATAATTATTTAATCAGTTTTGAAAAAGAGGACTTTATTTTGTCTTTTTTTTCCCAGAGCTGAGGACCGAACCCAGGGCTTTGTGCTTGCTAGGCAAGTGCTCTACCACTTAACTAAATCCCCAACCCCAGAAGAGGACTTTATAAGTTACTCGTTTCCTGAGATGTATGCTTTTCAACATGATCACAGCCAATGAACCAGAATCTTACCCTCACCTAACATCTGTGCCACCTTCCAAGCAGAACCATTGTTCATTGAAACAGTTGATGAATGAATGGCTTGATGGCTAGACCATCTTAATATACACACCATTTCTTTCTTTTCTTTTCTTTTTTTTTTTTTTTTTTTTTTTTTTTTGGTTTTTTTGAGACAGGGTCTCTCTATATAGCCCTGGCTGTCCTGGAACTCACTCTGTAGACCATGTAGGCCTTGAACTCAGAAATCTGCCTGCCTCTGCCTCCCAAGTGCTGGGATTAAAGGTGTGCACCACAACTACCTGGCCCATACATCATTTCTTAAATGAATGTAACCTGTTCCCTGTGGGCTAAGAATGATGACAATCATTCAAGTCAAATATCTTTGATTGTAACAGGAAATCTGTATGCAAAAATTGTGTCTACAGTTCCTTAGCGCAGCAGAACTGTCAAATCTTAGCTTATCTACTATGGAGGTAAAATCCTTTGGTGATGTGAGGGTCATTCAAGTACAGCCTTATTACAATGAACTTCAATCTCAAAAAACTGTTCTTATTTTGTGTTTGTACCACAGTAAGAGGCAAGATTTTAAACTCTACTAAAAACAAAACAAACAAACAAAAAGACTTTATCTATTTATGTTCATTATAAAAACTAATAGTGACATATTATTATATTTGGAGTTATTTAAAATTTATATTGAGAAAAACGTATGTATTTTCAGTATTGCTGTACACAAACAGCTACATAAGATTGTTCAATTGATTGTTGTTTTCTATCAAACAACTTTTATAGCCGGGCGTGTTGGCTCATGCCTTTAATCCCAGCACTCGGGAGGCAGAGGCAGGAGGATTTCTGAGTTCGAGGCCAGCCTGGTCTACAAAGTGAGTTCCAGGAGAGCCAGGGCTACACAGAGGTAACCCTGTCTCAGAAAAACAAAAAACAAAAAACAAAAAACAAAAAAAACAAAAACAGAAAACAAACCAACAACTTTTATAATACTCATTTTATTGTTGCAATATTTTATGAATTTTAAAGAATAGCGTAAAAAACGAAAGGTTTTGCAAGATTTGAAAGGGGAACTCTCCGGGAGGAGTTGGGGAACAAAAGGAAAGAAGAATGTGATGTAAGTCTATTTACTCACAATATGTTTTTAATGTTAACATATTTGGATAAATTGAAATTATGTATCTTTTCTCATCATAATGCAATAAAACTTAAATAAAAAAGAATTGTCTTTTACACCAATATTAACAATTTATTCATAATAGATATAAGAAACATCACATTTTATTAAAGTACTTTTTATATACAATACAGTCACAAAATAGGCTAAGAAAACAAGCTTAAATCTCTATGGGTATAAAATGACTAAATAAAAACCTTACATTTCTTTCAATAGAGAATACAATAATTAAACAAAACCCTTAAATTTCTATTAATATAATATAATTCAAACAAACCCTCTACAACCCTAGATAACAACCATAACCCACCTCAACTCAAGCGATTGGGACGATAGTCTTCTTCTCCTGCTGTATTGGATCAAAGGATTCCTGTTTTGGGTCCCAAGAGGGAAAAAAATATGTATATATATATATATATATATATATATATATATAGTCCAATCTCTGTGTTTATCCAGTATGTGTGTGTGATCAAGAGCTTGGGCTAGCCCTTTTGAAATTCATTTCCATGAATTGTATTTTTAAAAATCAGATAGTGAGAAAGTCTGTGAATCATTTGGGCAATTTGCTTTGTGAAGACCTCCATGTCTCTGGTGATAAGAGGACTTCCCTGGTTTGATCTAATCCTTAAAAGTTTTGTTGGTAAGCATATTTTTTCATTCCATGCACATACATAACTAAAACCATACCCCCATGAAGAATCTTTTGCATGTTCCATTCTAATATCAACACATCGTTAAGGTGTATTTGTTGACCTGGTTTGTTTTGGATTGAACTGCCCTTCCTGATTCATGTGTGGTATACAGGGATATAGTGACTCCTTCACCCACCTACAACCAGAGACCCATTCCACGCAGAGGGGAGACCCAAAAAGGGGGTTAGTGTGTGGCAGAACAGGCACTAGGACAGGAATTTCTCTAAAGAACTATTTATGGACAGTTCCACTTCCCCATATCCCAATGCCCTTCATTTTCCACTACCTCTTGTGGGTGGTAGGCCAGAGAGGAGGTTGAACCATATTGAAGTAGGTTGTGAAAAAAATATGACTACAAAGAGAAATGCTGGGGCTCAGAAAGATGGAATAAAATATGGACAGGATCTATTTCTGACTGATTCATAAGCAGTATTTGGAAGGAGGGAGCAGGGAAGGGACACAGGAAGTGCTGCTTAGCTGGAGGCTGGAAAGTGGCTGTGGCAGCCTCTCTACTGCCAGGATCCCTTTGTGATGAGGAGGGCACAGCAGTATGATGTGCCCAGAGCCCTCCTGACACAACTCAAACTGAGCTTTAGGACTCAGTGTCCTGAGAGCTGCACTGGGTTTCAGAAGAAGGGGAATTCTCTCCTCCTGAAGAATAGCTTTATGGACTCGTGAATGAGCACCAGCTCCATGGACACAGCAATGGACATGAGCATAGGGATGTATGCTAAGGAGCGGCTGTTTTTCCTACTATTCCCATTATTCACAGACCATCCACTATCACCATCAGCTGACACCAAAGGGGACATCCCAGAGGTGAGCAAAGACGTGGTTCACACACAATGGAGCAGCACACTGTTGTTCACAAACTTTACTCCACATTCCATAGAAAAACAGGTGTACTGAAAATTATAGCATTTTGTTCTGTTTGTCATGTAATGGGTGCTATACATGGGATTGTTGTTCAATACATTAAACTGATGCTGTGCACCTGTACAGAGGACTCTCAGATCCATGTAACACTGGGTACCTTCAATTCTCCCAGATACAAATCTCTCAGATAACAGCTCCTGTGGCCATTACACTATTGTAAGGGAGAATGACAGGATTGGAGGAAAGAGCAATGAAAGTGTAAATGGAGAGATGAGGCCCCTCCATTCCCCTTGCTCATGTTCAGTGCTCTGTCCTTACGCTATGGTCCTTGAGCATTAGAGTCCTATTGTGAATGGGCAGTCATAAGAGAGATGCCTCACTCCTGGGTATTCTCAATCCTTGTCCTTATCCTACATAACTATCTCCAGGATGTACAAATGACAGGGAAAAAATGTGAAAGAGACTCAGATTCCAGCACAACTTATGTAAATGTAAGAAATCTGACTTGTGAAATTTTTCATGCAAGGATGTAAGCTCAGGGCATGGGGATCTTCATACTGAAGATGCTATGCAGGATGAGATTGGAACACATCCCGGTTGAATGTGACACTAAGGGATATAGGATATGGAGGCAATGGAGGGAGTATATGGCTACAGGTGCCACATTTACAGAGACTGATGGGCCTCTTGATCCTCTGTTAGGGGCTGATGTTTTCAACTCCTGTCTTTTACAGTCCCATCAAGCAACTTTTCCTGAACTCCACACCACAACCTTTTTCAAACCATAATATGAAAATGGATCACCTTCCTTTCTCAGAAGTCTCAGAGGGTCTTATACATCAGAAATTTAGTGGAATTGTCTGGGGCATATCCTCTTTATTCTCGGAGACAGTTGTGGCTACTGCCCAAGACATCAGAAGCCCTTCTTTACCAGGACATTAAACTACTAGATTTAATGCTGGATGTGGGTCTGTCAAAGGACTATCACAGGCTCTAGGACCTCCATAGCTTTCTCAGGACAAGCCATTGCCTGAGCAATTTGTAACACCAAGCTTTGTATTTGTAACAGGTTCAGAAAATGCAAGAATTAACACGTTCTACAGCAAACTAACACCTTTTTGTTTCCAGAGTAGGGAATGTGGAAGAGCTGTTCCTAGTAATGAGAGAGATACAGGCATACCTTCCAACTGAAAACAGCCCTAGCAAAATGCAGTGGAGTTAAAAGGCACTACAGATTCTAATGATCAAAAACATTAAGCAGCCATTAGCCAGCCCACTGGCAACTTGTTCAGGGTCACCATACACAATAAAGCTATCAGGTCAACCTCCATCCTTCCTGAGCATTGTCAGATTCTCCAGACTCCTGAGGAGCCACAGAATGAAGACAAGGCGACTAATGAGGGGAACAACAAGGAACAGCTGTCTAATTACTCCCATCCAGGGAACTGAATCAGCTTCAGGAGCATTTCCAGCAGTAATCATAATTGCAATAACAGGCCTCAACTCTCCCAGCCTGTATAGCGCTCCATCTTCAACTCTAAAATCTACAAGTTGAGCCAGACGATATGGTCTGTGTCCAGGGAGATGCCCTCACAAAATCAAAAGCTAAGTGTAACATACACCATGCCTAAAATAAGAGCCTAGATATTAGGGGAAATTACATGCCTTGCACTTCAAGCCCATGCCTGCGAAGAAGCTGACACCCAGGAACCCTGCACTGAGGACACACAAGCTGTTCTATGTGAACACTGTGGAGCACCATTTCCAGCTTGACACCAAATACGGAGAGGAAGCTAAAATCAAACATCCCAGAGCTTCCTGTAAAACGCAGAAAGAGACTTTATCTGCAGATTCCTGAGGCCAGGGAGCTCATTCCACCTGAGTGAGTTCCAGCTGAAAACTTTCCCAAGTTGTGTATCCCTCCTCACACATCTGTGATTCCAAGGCTGAATACTATTCCAAGGCTGCCATCATCCTGGAAAATGTGCATCACCAAGATCCAGGAAGGACAAGGGTAGAAAGCCTATCAACTGCCAGGCTAGAGAGATCTGTATTTAAATAATCACCTGTAGACCCAAAACCCCTTCTGCCTGCTGCCAGTCATGGGACCTCAAAGGTACAACCAGATCCATGGGAGAACTACCTGAGCGATGTGCCCTTTGCTTCCTGCTTCCAGACAAAACTGATCAGAGCAAGACTATCTAAGGAACTGGAAAAGGAGCCTGGAACAATATGCCACCTCAAAAAAGGACAAATGAACCATAAAAGAGGCTTGAAGACGTGGCCTTAGGACATCCCTGCTGACAAGTGATAGTGGTTGGCCCTGAACAAAGTGTCCCACCTTCAGTGGCCAAACAAACCAATACATGGGAGGTGAAATAAGAGCCACCTCCTGCCCTGAGAGTGCGTCTGGAATCCAGTTAAATTCCCAATGGCCAAGCCATCAATATCAGTCCCAAGAATTTGAGTCTGTAGGGACCAACAAAACACAGGACATCTCCAAACACCTACCTTAAAGCACTCACTATATTGAGCTCTAAAAACACAAGATTATAGTAACATGGACTTGAGATAAGCATGCAGCCAAAGTCTTGGCCTGTGAGACCTCACCCTGATGGCCCCAGAACAGTACAGTGTGCCACAGTCAGCTTACCTTCGCAGCACTCGCACCCAAGATTCCAGAATAATTGCCAAAACACCAAAATTTCCAGGGTTTATTTGATGTCTTCATGAGAAAACATCAGAGGTTGAAGACTCAGGAGTTCAGAATTACCAAGGATAAGATCAATGTGAAGGATCTCATAGGATTTCATTCCCATGAAGAGAGGCAGAGTAATATAATATCTAGAGGAATAAGTCCGTGAGAAAGGATTGCGAAACTAAGGCCTTCTATTCCAAGCTCCACTAAGCTCAAGGATACAGCCAACACTTCCCTATATACACCAGGAAAAGGAGAGGCTCATCCTAATACCTTTTGAAAGAACATCTTAAGTAATGATATGGAACAATATGGAAATCTCAGCACAAAATACAAGGGGAAGGGACATTCTTTGAAGAACAAAAGCCCAACACTAACTATTAAGCACAGAACTTACTAACAAGAGAAAAGACAATCTACTCTATGGCAGCTGAACTACAAGCCCTCATGAATGATCTGGTCCATATCCTGGTGAGTAACATACATAAGCCATCAAAGGTGCAGAAAGGAAAAGTAGAATGTGTGATGTCTCAGCTGGGTGGCTCATACCACACTTCTGAGGTTCTCTATGACCTACACCATAGCAGAGCAGCACGCAGGATGAGCTGTAGCCAAGTCAGAACAGAGAGGAGCACAAACACCCATTCACATACAGGGGAATTGGAATCAAACTGCAGTCAGACATTGATGCCAGAGGGCCTGTGACCATCATCTAACCAAGTGAAGAGAGGAATGACCATTCATGTTGGTAGAGGGGAATTGGAGATGACCAGGAGCCAGGTCTTGCTGACCAGAGATTCTGTGACCTAGGTCAAATTAAAACAAAGATTGGAATGGGTGGATGTCCACATAGAGTCCAGAGGGGCACAGCCATGCATGCAGATATAGAGAAATTGGTGTCAACAGCAGCCAGGCATTATGCATGAAGCCATTGATGCCAGGAGACATCTAGGAGAAACTCAAACCTAGCTGGTGATCTTCCCGAGATGGTTCCCCCATGAATTGTAAAGGATGTCGGATTTGCTTCTTTAGGCAAGGCCGAGAAGATTAAGTTGGAGAAAAGATTCCTGCTATTAATTTATTTGGTTATTATTAAATTTACATAAGAAACACTAGACATTAGCCCACCCTTTGTACACATTTCTGCAGGGCAATGAAAATTTACTGCCTTGTAGGGATGCTATATTTCTTAATTCTTAATGATGATGGTAAAAGAATTCCTAAGATTATATTAGGAGTTATTGAGATCTTTAATAGGACTGCTATTAAGACCTTTCCTATGTCAAAACTGCAATTAGAACTCTGCAAGTCTTCAAAATTTCAGAAGAGTTCATTATTTCTGAGATGATAGAAAATAGGCTTTTACAACTGAGAGCATATTCCAAGGGGTTATAAAACAATTAACCAGAGGTCATAAAAATAGAACTAAGAATTTACTATAAGTGCGAGGAGAGAAGATAAAAAAAAAATTGACTGGGTTTACCAGTAGAAAACTTCCATAATAACTTAGTCACAAAAAGTATGTTTTTACAAGGGAGCTAAAAACATCCAGTGGAAGAAAGACAGCATTTTCAACAAATGGTGCTGGCACAACTGGTTGTTAACATGTAGAAGAATACGAATCGATCCATTCCTATCTCCTTGTACTAAGGTCAAGTCTAAGTGGATCAAGGAACTTCACATAAAACCAGAGACACTGAAACTTATAGAGGAGAAAGTGGGGAAAAGCCTTGAAGATATGGGCACAGGGGAAAAATTCTTGAATAGAACAGCAATGGCTTGTGCTGTAAGATCGAGAATTGACAAGTGGGACCTCATGAAACTGCAAAGCTTCTGCAAAGCAAAAGACACCATCAATAAGACAAAAAAACCACCAACAGATTGTGAAAGGATCTTTAGCTATCCTAAATCAGATAAGGGACTAATATCCAATATATATAAAGAACTCAAGAAGGTGGACTCCAGAAAGTCAAATAACCCCATTAAAAAATGGGGCTCAGAACTGAACAAAGAATTCTCACCTGAGGAATACCGAATGGCAGAGAAACACCTGAAAAAATGTTCAACATCCTTAATCATCAGGGAAATGCAAATCAAAACAACCCTGAGATTCCACCTCACACCAGTCAGAATGGCTAAGATCAAAAATTCAGGTGACAGCAGATGCTGGCGAGGATGTGGAGAAAGAGGAACACTCCTCCATTGTTGGTGGGATTGCAAGCTTGTACAACCACTCTGGAAATCAGTCTGGCGGTTCCTCAGAAAATTGGACATAGTACTACCGGAGGATCCAGCAATACCTCTCCTGGGCATATATCCAGAAGATGTCCCAACCGGTAAGAAGGACACATGCTCCACTATGTTTATAGCAGCCCTATTTATAATAGCCAGAAGCTGGAAAGAACCCAGATGTCCCTCAACAGAGGAATGGATACAGAAATTATGGTACATTTACACAATGGAGTACTACTCAGCTATTAAAAAGAATGAATTTATGAAATTCCTAGCCAAATGGATGGACCTGGAGGGCATCATCTTGAGTGAAGTAACACAATCACAAAGGAACTCACACAATATGTATTCACTGATAAGTGGATATTAGCCCAAAACTTAGGATACCCAAGATATAAGATACAATTTGCTAAACGCATGAAACTCAAGAAGAATGAAGACCAAAGTGTGAACACTTTGCCCCTTCTTAGAATTGGGAACAAAACACCCAGGGAAGGAGTTACAGAGACAAAGTTTGGAGCTGTGATGAAAGGATGGACCATCTAGAGACCTCCGTATCCAGGGATCCATCCCATAATCAGCTTCTAAACGTTGACACCATTGCATACACTAGCAAGATTTTGCTAAAAGGACCCAAATATAGCTGTCTCTTGTGAGACGATGCCGGGGCCTAGCAAACACAGGAGTGGATGCTCACAGTCAGCTATTGGATGTATCACAGGGCTCCCAATGGAGAAGCTAGAGAAAGTACCCAAGGAGCTAAAGGGATCTGCAACCCTATAGTTGGAACAACATGATGAACTAACCAGTACCCCGGAGCTCTTGTCTCTAGCTGCATATGTATCGAAAGATGGCCTAGTCGGCCATCACTGGAAAGAGAGGCCCATTGGACTTGCAAACTTTATATGCCCCAATATAGGGGAATGCCAGGGCCAAAAGAATGGGAATGGGTGAGTAGGGAAGTGGGGGGCGCTATGAGGGACTTTTGGGATAGCATTGGAAATGTAATTGAGGAAAATATGTAATAAACAATGTTAAAAATTAAAAAAAAAAACTTAAAAAAATTATGTTTTTTTACTTTCAATGAGCCAGTTGAGCTAGTGACAGATAATGAATGTTTAGCCAGATAATTACTCCTAATTGATATGTATGTAAACATTCTCTGTTGTAAACTTCTTAATCAATTTATGATTTAAATTTATGTGTAAACTTGTGGTGATCTTTTTACCATGTGATCATATATTCTGAAAGATACATAAGTACTAAGGACAAAGACAGTACAGAGAATTCTTTTTTGAAATGATATGGTTTTTCAGAGGACTTGTAGACATAGAACTTGCAAATAAAGATTAAAATCACTTTTTACCCCCTGGGACTCCAGAAGCAGGCTGAGAGTTAGATCTGAGAGGTTGCTACAGAGAAGGCACAAAGGCTACTTTACTTAATGCCCTGCCTTTATGCTACAGGTGTGAATTGCCTAAGCCAGCGGTATTTTAACGCTCAAAATGAGCAAGAATGGTTCTACAACTTCCTAGAAGGTATCAACAAGAATTCAGTATAGTCAGGGAACAAGAACATCTGGAGACTCTCAGTCTTTAAAGATACACCTGCATCAGATTCTTTGTCCAGCTGTGCTGGCTCCAGGCAGATTGACCCACACCAAAGGACAGAGAAAGGAATGGGCTGTGACTGCCTTACAAGTCCCAATGGGAAAGGTAATTCCCAGTGAGTAAGGAAATTTTACCAGATGGTGAATCAAATTCAAACAGATAAATGTCAAGGACAGGAGTGATAGTGTCTGTGTAGAAATAAAATGACTCAAGAGGGCTTGTTGTCCTAAAAAGAAATGAAACAATGTGTTAATGGGTTTCCATCACAGAGATGTAATACAAATAGTCTTTAGGGTCCAGAGGAAGGAAAGAAAACAGCTGTTCTGAAGCAGTTTTTCTATGTTATCAAAGCTAGATTACTACTAATCTGAAATAGGTTTGGGCACATCATGAGAGCATCTAGTAACTATGGTTACAAAATCAGCAAAATAATTAACATGATACAATGAAGTATCTATAGAGAAAAAAAAGGAAAGAAGTGAGTAATAAATATGAGCTGGAGGATGAAACAAAATATCAAAAGGAAAAATGCAATCCTAACCCCATCAGTGAACAGCCATCACCATGTGCCTTAGAGGACCAGGCTGGTAAACTGTAAAAACACCATGGTTTTGGAAAGAAGTTTGTTTGTTCTTTCATTTTCTTTTGTTTTTAATGCAGCACATGTTGGCTAATAATGCCACAATTCTCCAGCTTAGCTTCCTTAGTTTTGGGAATGTTGGCATTGCTACCATGCCAAGATAAAAATGGTAATAAATGTAATCTCTACTGCAGGCGTCTGAGGTTGGAAACACAGAGGACTGGAAAAAGGAGGAGGTTGTGTGAGAGGAGAGCAAAGAAGGAGGGAGGGAGGGAGGGAGGGAGGGAGGGAGGGAGGGAGGGAGGGAGGGAGGTAAGGAGGATTAATTGTTCATCCCACTGGAACTGCCAGTAGAATATTCATTCATAAACGAAGTGAATCTCTATGTTGAAAATCCCAACAAGCTCATAAAACAAAACTAAATATATGATACATAAATAAAATAACTAGAACTATTAAACTCTTGCAGGTTACAGAAAATTATATTACTATTAAAATTATGTTCCCAGAATGCTCCAGATGTACACACTCTTGACTTGTCAAAGAGTCTCTTGGACTACAACAGTTACTATCCAAAAATCTATTCAGTGGAACATCATTTGCAGGTCACTGCCCTGGGAGAACACGCAGGCTTGGCCAGCGTTCACCTCTCAGTCTCCTCCTGTCCTGTGTCTAAAATCACACATTAGTCGTTTGAAGCCTGCAGAAGGAATGCACAAGTGTTATGCAGAAGTTTCCAGTTGTCTCTGCTCTCCATCCTGAGGCAGGTTGGGGTCTTGTGTTCCTGAAAGAGAGGAACACAGATGACATGCACTGTAATATCAAACACCCAGCATTTAGTGAGTGAGCAAAGAAAACTGATACACACTTAAAAAACAAGGCAAATGGATGGAAAATATCATCCTGGGTGAGGTAACTCAATCACAAAAGAACACCCATGGTATGCTGCCACACACCTCCAATAGGATCTATATGACAAGTTCCACAGACTGAGGTGGTTGACCTCAAAAGGGGGAAACCTCCTGGAACCAGTTGTGGAACTATTCACTGGAGAAAAAATATTGAACCCTAGTTCTCATGGCATCTGTTTTGTTTTCTCTTATTCCTTTACTTATTTACATGTTTCTGATAGCCTAGGCAAATATCTTAAATAAGAGTAATGGGTAATAAACCATCCCTTCAGATGGGGTCACTAACATGACCTCATCTCTGAGAAAACCAATGCTTTACTATTAAAGTCATTTACAAAACTATTATGAGAGATAAAAACTTTCCGAACAATAAAATTTCATATGGCTACTCATGTGTCATCAGAGGTGGATTTTGGTATATGGTAAAGAAAGCCTTAATTAAAAAGAATTAAAATATTTCAGATTTACGCGTTGAAGACTTATAAAAAATCGGGGATTAGATGATAAATAATAATTGACCATATAGGGCTGGAGGTTTAGCTCAGTGGTTAAGAGCACTGACCTTATTGATTTCTTAATGTGCTCTTGGAAATATGCCACTAGCCTGGGATGACTGCCCCCACTGAATACATCCTTTTGGAATTGTGATAGTTTGATGATTAATATTAATAATGTTAATGATGTTACTTGTTCTGTTTGTGATTGTTTCATTGGATACAGTTTCTAAGAGATATTCTTGTGCTATACTCTACCAAATGATTTTTGTTGGTATTTGTGATTGTTTCACTGGATACAGCTTCTAAGAGATATAATGTTTGGTTCTTAATGTATAAAATCCCCTGCTAAAGAGCTGCAAAATATGCTCAGATTCAAACTGCCTCTGTTTGTTTCTGTTTCTCACCACCTAATCCTTACACACTTGGCCTTGAGAACCCACATCCCAGGGACCCCCATACACAGCTGGGGTGGTCTATGGCAGTATGCACTCACTGATAAGTGGATATTAGCCCAGAATTCAGAATACCCAAGATACAATCCACAGATCACATGAAGCTCAAGAACAAGGAGGACCAAAGCTCAAGAACAAGGAGGAGCTTCTTAGAAAGGGATCAAAATACCAGTGGGAGGAGATACAGAGACAAAGCATAGAAAAGAAACTGAAGGAAAGGCCATGCAGAGACTGTCCCACCTGGGGATCCCTCCCATATACAGTCACCAAACTCAGACACTATTATGGATTCCAACAAGTGCTTGCTGACAGAAGCCTGATATAGCTGTCTCCTGAGAGGCTCTGCCAGTGCCTGACAAAGAAATGAATGTTCACAGTCATCCACTGGACTGAGTACAGAGTCCCCAGTGGAGGAGCTAGAGAAAGGACCAAAAGAACTGAAGGGGTTTGCAGGCCCATAGGGGAAACAACAATATGAACCAACCAGTACCCCAGAACTCCCAGGGACTAAACCACCAACCAAAGGGTACCTATGTCTCCAGCTACATATGTAGAGAGGATGGCCTTGTGGGACATCAGTGAGAGGAGAGGCCCTTGATCCTGTGACAGCTTGATGCCCCAGTGTACAGGAATGCCAGGACAGAGAAACAGGAGTGGGTGGGTTAGTGAGCTGGGGGAGGGGTAGGATAGAGGGGTTTTCAGAGGGGAGATGAAGAAAGGGGATAAAATTTGAAATGTAAATAAAGACAATATCTAGTAAAAAAATTAAAATATAAACAAAACAAGTGGACGTAGCAGAATGAACTCACACCTCTCCTGTCACTTTACCCTCTTCCTCTGCCTCCCTCAGACTGGGCACATGAAGGACAGTGGTGGCCTTCTCTTGAAAGCACATTTTACCATGAATTAAGTCTGTTATATAATGCCATATATATTGTTGGGCCCCATTTTGGTTCTGGTATGGGCCTTGAGGACCAATCCCGAGCCTGACTCCAGTTTTGAGACCTGTCTCAGTCACTTCTGTATAGGGATGACTAAGCAAGACCTCTTTGGTGTTGCCTCTGCCCTACCATTGCTGATGTAGAGCTATGCCATTGGCCCTTCAGTCACTCTATACCCTCCATCACCCTTCCCCTGCCTCCTACATCATCTTACCCCACCAAAAATCCCGCTATGTTCTGAAATTATATAAGTGAGAGGCTGATGTCATAAAATTGAGTTCCTGCTTCAACAAGACTCCAGGCTGTGTATGTTTCTTTTGGGTCATCAACACTCACCATCTTCTCAGCCCCGTAGAGACCCGGCAGGACCCCTCTCCTCTTGCCTGGACCTGCCAGCAAGGAGCCAGATAGATATAGATAGATAGAGAGATAGAGAGAGATAGAGATAGAGATAGAGATAGAGATAGAGATAGAGATAGAGATAGAGATAGAGATAGAGATAGAGATAGAGATAGAGATAGATAGAGAGAGATACAGATACAAATACAGATAGATATAGATATATAACAAAACTATGCACAAGGGTCTAAATATACCCATAGGTGAAAAGTTCATTGGAGGAAAGGAGAACCAGAAAGCAGCTGAGGGGTGCTGAGGCTGTCCATCACCATTTTTTGCATCCTTTTTGGACACAAGCTGATGAACCTGGGGTCTAACACTGCACTGCCATTCAATCTTGGCCATCAGTGGACTGAAACTCCTAATTTATGTCCTGTTCTGATGGCCCTGAGCAGGCCCATCTATTTCCATTTAGGTTCTATTCAGGGGCCTTGTTTGTAGCACCTTCCTGAAACTAGCCTCCTATCTAACACAAGAACAGTGTGTCGTAGCTAAGGAAAGCCTGAGTACTCAGGCTAGTTAATGTCCTCCAAATACAATCTGTCCACCACAAGAACAGAGGATCCACCTGGGGAAAAGGAGGAGGTAGATCTGGGATTATCCCTGCATCATCACACTTCAGCAATGTAGATGGCTCATCACAGAGAATGGAGCCTTGTGGCAGGTAGATGTGCTCAACCATTGGACATGAGGTCCTCTCAGGGTTCAGGGCCAAGCTAATATCCCTGCCAGAGAAGCTTATAGTGGTAATTCTCAACCTGAGGGTCATAACCACTTTGGAGGTTGTAGATCAGATATCCTGCATATCAGATATTTACATGATGATTCATAACAGTACAATATTTACAGGTTAGAGGTAGCCATGAAATAATTTTATGGTTGAAGTGTCACCACATCGTGAGGAACTGTATTAAAATGTTGCAGAGTCAGGAAATTTGGAAACCACTGGCTTACAGGAAGGAGATGAGGCAGGAAGGCCCAAAGGACAAGCAACTATGTAATGCTGTAGTGTTTTGATCAGTGACTGCTGCTTACACTGAGTGAATTGTACATACATTCCCAACAGTACTTGAACATGAAGTCTACAAGAAACAGCTTCAAACTTCAAACGGGTCCATGTCTGCCCTGTGCCCAGGGACTGGCAACAAGTCTCAGTGTTCATTGTGGTGTTCTTAGCTATGGTCTGTGGTACTCTTAGACACACTGCAAGGAAGGCACCTTGTGAAATCTGCTAAAAGGTATTGTCTTCTCTTTTGTCTGTCATTTATGTTTTTAGGGTAAGTGCTCCATGAACATAAATTGAATATGCCCAGGAGTGGGGTGCATGCTTAGGAGTTTAGTGAACTCCTATACTGAGCATGCTCAGGGCACTAGTGTCTTCCTGCGTGGAGCATGTGCAGGGATAGACCCACACTTCTACCTACATGCACAGGCTCGTGGGGTGAAGTGCCCATGCTTTACTTGCTGGAGCAGGATGTGGCTTCCCAAGTAGGATGCCAATGCTCTCCTCATACCCTTCGGGTAATAAACCTTTCTCCTCTCTTTCTCTCATCTCTGCTTAGTTCTTTTTCACTCACTGCCAGGAGGACTCTTGGTGTTTGTCTTGCATTTAGACAATCAGTGTAGCCCACACAGCAGGCATCTACCATGCTGCTCTCTACCTTTCTTCTGCATCAATGACTTGACCTGCTGGGCCTACACAGTTGTGCCTACTTCAGGACAGTGAAAGCCCTTCAGGGATAGAGAGTTAGTGGTTGACTTACTCCTCATATGCACACTAGCAGTGTCCTAGGTAGGGAACAGGAATATGGATGGCCCTTCCTCAAATTGTCCCATCCAGGGGACAGGTGCCAAGGTACGTTCACCTCTCAAGGCTCAGCTGAACCACTTTCCCATCCTGTTCAGAAATTTTGTTACAGCATCTGCTGGAAAAGAGAAGACATGACCGTTCAGCCTAATAAATGTGCAAATGGACCCAAATATAGCTGTCTCTTGTGAGACGATGCCGGGGCCTAGCAAACACAGGAGTGGATGTTCACAGTCAGCTATTGGATGTATCACAGGGCTCCCAATGGAGAAGCTAGAGAAAGTACCCAAGGAGCTAAAGGGATCTGCAACCCTATTGTTGGAACAACATGATGTACTAACCAGAACCCCGGAGCTCTTGTCTCTAGCTGCATATGTATCGAAAGATGGCCTAGTCGGCCATCAATGGAAAGAGAGGCCCATTGGACTTGCAAACTTTATATGCCCCAATATAGGGGAATGCCAGGGCCAAAAGAATGGGAATGGGTGGGTAGGGAAGTGGGGGGCGCTATGGGGGACTTTTGGGATAGTATTGGAAATGTAATTGAGGAAAATATGTAATAAAAATATTAAAAAAAAAAAAAAAGAAAATAGGAATAGTACTACAGATGGATCCAGCAATACCTCTCGTCTGCATATATCCAGAAGATGTCCCAACCGGTAAGAAGGACACATGCTCCACTATATTCATAGCAGACTTATTTATAACAGCCAGAAGCTGGAAAGAACCCAGATGCCCCTCAACAGAGGAATGGATACAGAAAATGTGGTACCTTTACACAATGGAGTACTATTCAGCTATTAAAACAATGAATTTATGAAATTCCTAGCCAAATGGATGGACCTAGAGGGCATCATCCTGAGTGATGTAACACAATCACAAAGGAACTCACACAATATGTACTCACTGATAAGTGGATATTAGCCCAAAAATTTAGGATACCCAAGATATAAGATACAATTTGTTAAACGCATGAAACTCAAGAAGAAAGAACACCAAAGTGTGGACACTGTGCACCTTCTTAGAATTGGGAACAAAACACCCATGGAAGGAGTTACAGAGACAAAGTTTGGAGCTGTGATGAAAGGATGGACCATCTAGAGACTGCCATATCCAGGGATCCACCAAATAATCAGCTTCCAAACGCTGACACCATTGCATACACTAGCAAGATTTTGCTGAAAGGACCCAGATATAGCTGTCTCTTGTGAGACTATGCCGGGGCCTAGCAAACACAGAAGTGGATGCTCACAGTCAGCTATTGGATGGATCACAGGGCTCCCAATGGAGGAGCTAGAGAAAGTACCCAAGGAGCTAAAGGGATCTGCAACCCTATAGGTGGAACAACATTATGAACTAACCAGTACCCCGGAGCTCTTGACTCTAGCTGCATATGTATCAAAAGATGGCCTAGTCGGCCATCACTGGAAAGAGAGGCCCATTGGACATGCAAACTTTATATGCCCCAGTACAGGGGAACGCCAGGGCCAAAAGAATGGAAATGGGTGGGTAGGGAAGTGGGGGGGGGAGGGTATGGGGGACTTTTGGGACCTGTCATGGAGTGCCACAGGCTGGCTCAGTTGGCTCCTCAGCCCTCTGGAGAAATCAGGGTGCTGGTACTCAGGTGGGAAAGGAGTTGATGAATGACAAACAGACATGAACACCGGAGAGTGTTGGAACTGAACGTAATTTTTCCAAGCGAGCATCAGAATTATATTACAGAAGAAAACAAGGAAGTTAGGTGATACATTGAGGTCATCTGACGCATAATGATTCTTTACACAAAACAGAGTAATGCATGCATAAAGACTGAAAGGAACCAGTCAGTGGCTACAATTGAGATAAAAAGCAGCCCTTTCTAAAGTCAGCTATTCTAGGAGCCTGGTGAGGATTTCATACCCTAGTCACAATTCTAGTCTATTGTATAAGCCACCAACAGGGGGCTTCTGCTCTTGCTAAACTTTTCATAAATAATGCAATACTCTAGTTCCTCCTAAACCACAACCCTCCTACTTCCTAGACCATTGTAAATTCCTGCATGTGAGAGTGACTCCACTGTTATTCTAAGTTTACATTGTAGAACTTGCCCTGAGATTTCTACTCTTACCCAGTAAACTGCAATGCCTGATTTGTTTCACTATCTCTTTCAACACTGAAGGCATTTTGTCTGAATAAGTCAAATCATTCCTTGGGGGCACCTATAATAAAACAATACTGAAAGAAAGCACTCTAAGCCTATCATCGACTATGGCCAGGACATATCTGGACCACATCCCTGTTATGGAATGACAAAGACTCTCCACGAGACCAGTTTCTGTGAAACTTTGTATCTCACGACTAAGGACAAGCTTTTGGACTTGTCATGTACACTCCACTGGAGTGAGTGTGGCAATGGAGGCAGACCAGGATTCAGAGGATCATGATGCCAACCAGTGTTACTTGCCTGTGCACCTGGAAAGTCCTCAACTTATCTGAATGAGCAGCTGCCCCAGGATTCCCCTTGACACCTCTCCTGCCACTTGAGTGGACTGTATGTCATGCATGATGTTCAAGGTGAGGGCACCCAGGTGTTCCCCAGAGAAATGATGTCACAGAAATAATCATTTCTGATAGGTTGTTTCAAACATACCCTACTCTTTCACCAGTATTCCTAAAGTTTTTCCTGAATTTTCTTTTAATTTTTTATCCTGTTTTGCCTTACTTGCATTCTTCTTGTGTCACCAGGTCTAAATCTCACTGCCATCTTTGGCTAGTGTCACTCTGTTTGAGCCCCTTCCTGCCCAGAAGGATGTAGTAAAATCTCAAAGATGGAGGAGAAGAAAAAGGAGTATGAAGAGAAGGATAATGAGAAAGAGATGAAGAACAGGAGGATAAAGAACAAAACTACACTTCAAGGGACAAATCTGTCCAGAAATCATTATCACCAGGGTCACTGCACACACACAGCCCCCACCCCCACACAAAACAAACAAACACACCATAAATTTAAAGATCCAAAAGTTGCAATGATAGTAACCAGGAAGGAGCAATATAGAATTTATTCCTGTTCTTGGATGGAACTGGAGCACCCTTCAGGCTGGCATAACTTTCTGCATGACACTTAGGTCTGGACAAAGAGTGGAGTTAATGTGTATACATTATCAAAAGCAGCAGGAGTTGTCACTTTGTCCCAAGGATTTTGTGATAACTGTTTATATGCCTGGGGTCACACATGAAGTCCAACTCTGCTTTCAATAGGTATACCCCTCAATTTTAGAAACCCAGCAAGATGCATATATAGAATTCCTTCCCAGGCAAAGTGACTACGGACTCTAAGGAAAGGCTATCTAACAGACCTGGTTCTTAGCCTGATGCTCTGAGTATGGGAACCCCAGACCATCACAGTCTCAGAGTGACTTCTGTCCGAGCAGAGATTATGCATCCAATGTGTCTTGTGTTGGAAAGAGGGGAATTACTAGGAGTCCTGTGTTTTCCTGTCTTTCCCTTTAATTGAGGGTTGTGTGGAGTATGATCTCTTTGTGACTGTGCAGGAACCTGAGTTAGACCAGGAGAGATGGAGCTGGAAGCAGACCTACCTGGATGTTGCTGTATACCAGAGTATTGCAACATGTAAGAGCAGAGCCTCCTGCTGCCATGGTAAGCAGAACTCTGGTGCCCCTGGGATTGTCAGCTCTAGATGCTGGTTTGTAATCCACAGCCACATTAATGCACCATGAACTCAGGAGTGAGATGAATCTCCTACAGGAGACTTGAAATTTAAGAGACCTGGGGTGAGTCCTGTTCTGGTTTTGGTTACTTTTGATAAATGTGACAAAGTTAGGAAGACCAGGTTCTTGTCCAGGACTGGTCTTTGGGCTCCTGGCCAATCCAGAACAGAGAGCTGGAGTTCCCCCAGAGCTATGATAAATTTCAGGTCCAAAGGACAAACAGGACTCCCTGCGGATAAGTATGACCAGAGGCAAAGTGCTGCCTTCATGAGTACATTTTAAGCCTCTTCTTCATATTTCACTTCATGAAGACAGATATCTACATCATTGACAATGAACTCACAGAGGCCATACCTTTGTTCATAAGAGCACACGTGTATTTACGAAAGAGGCGGGTCACGGAAATGTTACTAAATATTTAGGTGTAATAATCCACAGTTTATTAATTTATTAATTTATTAATAATACTTCCTGGCTCCATAGGAACTCTGATAAATTTGGGAAGTCCATGAAGAGGGAGGGATGACAACATTGCCCACTGACATCTTCTCCCCATGAATGTATGCTCTTCCTGTTCTCATTGGCAGACCTTGGTCCCTCTGAGACTGGAGAGCAAACTCTCTCCTTAGGCAGTCCTAGGCTCAGTTCACAGTGGAGGAGGATCTAGCAGGGACACCTGTGAAACCCAGAACAGCACAGCTTACACGTGGTCTCCACTGCAGCCCATGAGGGTTTGGTTTAGAGTAGGGCTCCATGCAGCCCAGGAGGACACAGATTACAGCAGGCATCCACTGCAGTGCAGAAGAGCATGGGTTACAGCCTGTGTCCAATGCAGCCTCCCAGCTGGACTTCCCACCCTTCTGCTCATGACAATGAATAACAGGAAGATTGAGACCTCTTTTTCTCCCAGGAAATGTAAGGAAATATTGGGCTTGCATGGAACTGAAGATGTAGCCTTGACAGCTCCTAGGAGCTGAGAATAATCAGCATTTGGATAAGTGCATCCTGCTGCAACAGCTGTTTGTGCCATCAAATCTCCCGGAACAGCTAAGAGCTCTCTGCAGGCTCCCCTCCCTGCCATGCTCCCGAGGAAAGTACCCACCACTTGTTGTCAAAGACTCCCTTTGTTAGATACTAGTCAACAACCTAGTACAAGTATGCTTTTTCCCAAGTCACATGTATGATAGAATGATTCAGCCAGGGCAGCTCTCACTCCCAAACTCCCCTTTCACTATGTCTGGTCTCTCTGCATATTAGGGGAAAGGAGAGGCTAGCTTCATTCCTCCCTCCGTAGTGAAAAGAAAGATATGTAATTCTTAAATGGACCTCCATGAAAGCTGACTCCCTAAACTGATCTCACATGTCCAGGAAGCCTGATATTTGGGGATTACAGAAGAAATGCAACTGGCCCTATCCCAGACAACTGGTTGTTATAAAACGAGACAACAGACCCAATCTGTATAGAACAGCTTATTTAGGGAAAACAGCTAACTACCCCATCCTGCCCCTCCAAAACCCCTTTTCCACTTCTAGATCATTACCTGCAAAACTGCTGTTTTCCTGCACATTAAATAATCTGGCCCTGATAAGCCCTGCCTAACTGTACTTGCATTCACCATATTATACATACATGCCCCATAACATGCTATATATCAGGCCCTGTTACACACATCACTGGGGGCAGCCAGCAGCCTAGTGATTCAACAAACTCTGACAGACACCAGCATGTCAGCACCACATATCCACTTTTAGATTGCAGGCCTCCATGGCACAGACTCTTCCAGTGTAATGAAACAGTATCCCTGGGAGGGCATCCTGGAAAGCCTGTTCCACAGCAGCACATGTGGCATTTACTGTGGATGAACAGGAATCATAGCAGGGCCACCTGGGCACCCCTGCAATCCAGAAAGAAACTGGCTATTGAGTACTGTTACACAGCTCTCCAGCACATAAACTTCTAGGTACCATGCTCTCTGTCCTCCCCATTCTGCAGGCACTGCTAGAGAGATACCAGGTCTTGTTAAATAACCTCCCCCTACTTTGATGACACTCCATAGGCACTGTTATGTATCAGGCCTGTGGCAACACAAACGCAGACTATACTCACTGTTATTTCCTGAATAACTTCACAGAACTATTGCAGGAATGTCTTGACCCACCAGCTCCTGAATAATAACATGATGACTTACCTTTATTTATTGTTACTAAGGCCTTACCTTGCTACCCCACAACAAGCATGTATAACTTCATTAACCCCTTTGTTCTAATTCACATTTGCCACGTGTCTCATAACCTCATACTCAGTACATCTGATTTCCTGCATGTCTGGCTGCTGAATCTCTCCCATCTCTCCACTCTTCTGACAGTTCTTTTCTTGGAACAGAAGACCCATCTTCCATATTCTGTACAGATATAGGCCTGTGGGTCTTTTTTAAAGCTAATCAGAGATGCCTTCGAAGGTGAGGAAGGAGAGAGATAACCTACCACAGTGCACAAAAATGCTACCCCATTAGAGACCTAGTTGGGTGTCAGACTCCATCACTACCAACACCCCTACTAAAAAACACCCCCAGCCCGACACTCCCTACATACTGTCCAGCATCATGGGTCTCAGTGTAAGGTCAGGCTGCACAAACTTCTGGAGCCATACATACACAACTAAGTACCGGGCCCCACTGAACTACCCCCTTTCTTAAACCACACATATTGTGTTTGTTGATAGCCCTTCATCATTGTCATCTAAACTAAAGTGGTGTAGGTGATACCCTCCTTTTAAAATTTATACATATCAGGCTTTGCAGGACTACACCCCCAGGCTGACATTTCACATACAATGCTAGATGTCAGAGTCTTCTAGACACATATTCACCTCTTCTGCCACCCCACAAAGACCACTAGGCATCATGCGCCACTGGACACACAAGGGCCATTGCCACAAACACACATCTAGGTGTCAGGGCATGTAGTCTTCCTACTCCACAATACTGTTAGAGGCAGACCTTGCAAGATATTCCCCTGTGCTTATGCCAATGCCACAGGTGTCTGGCAGGCCTTGCTGGGCACCCCTTCCCTGGAGGCTGTGTACTCAAATATACTACTTGGTATCAGGTCCTGTTGCATGTTTATCCCTAACCAACATTCTCTCTTAGGTATCAGCCTCTGCTAATAATCCTCCAACAAGTCCCAGGTACACATTAGACGATATCAGGCCAACAGTGCATGTGTGCATGCATGCACACACAGACACACACACTCCACAAAGACTGCTAGGAATTATGTCCTCCTGGACACCTTTCCCTGATCTCTGCCACCACATACACACTGTTATGCACTGAGCTCTACTGCACAAATTTTGTCCATCCTCCATACTTTGTGACCTTGATTTACTGGATACTACCCCACACAATGTGCTAGGAATACGGTGCTCTTGAATATGGTCCCTGCAACACTGACCCAAAAAAATATTTATTCTTTACGCCATGCTAGCTGGACTCAGCACAGTTGCTCTTCATTTTAAACTTACAGGTGTCAGTCCTCCTGAACAAATCCCTCAAGTGACAACCCACATACAATGCTAGCTATCACACCCTACTGGATACTCTTCAATTCCCACTGTCATCCAAATTTACAGCTCTAAGTCTCAGCCTTCTTCTCCCCCATTGCCAACTCATATATACTAACTGCCAGCAGGCAATAATAAATATACCTTCTTCTCAGTGCCTCATGGCACCTTCTCCAAAATTGACCATATAAAAACCCTCACAAAACAAGTCTCAAGAGATACAAGAAGATTGAAATCATCCAATGCATCCTATCAGATCACCTCAGACTAAGTCTAGGCTTCATTAACAATAAAAACACAGAAAACCCACATAGCCATGGAAAGTGAACAACTCTCTACTCAATGATAACTTGGTAGGGAAGAAATAAAGAAAGAAATGAAAGACTTCCTAGAGTACAATGAAAATGACGACACAGTAAGTCAAAAGCAGGTAAACTACCTAGTCAGTCCCATATCCCCTAAAGAAATAGAACAAGTCATTAAAAACCTCCTAACTAAAAAAATTAAAATGTGCAGATGCTTCAGCAGAGAATTTTACTGTACCTTACTAGCAGAGCTACATACCAACACTCCTCCAACTCTTCCATAAAATAGACACAGAAGGAACGCTACTTAATTTATTCTATGAAACCACATTTACTATGATGGCCAAACCACACAAAGATCCCACAAAGAAGGAGAACAGTTTTGCTTATGAATATTGATTCAAACATACTCGAATAATTCTAGAAAACTGAGTTCAAGAACACATGAGAACCATCATTCACCACAAACAAACAGGCTTCATTCTAGAGATGCAAGGTTGGTTCAATATTCAAAAATCCATTAATGTAATCCATTATATAAACAAACACAAAAGGAAAAAAATCACATGATCATCTAATTCAATGCAGAAAAAGCATTTGACAAAATACAATACCTCTTCATATTAAAAGTACTAGAAAGATCAGGAATGCATGATCCATACCTAAATATAATAAAATCAATATACAGCAAACCAACAGCCAACATCAAATTAAATGGAGAGATACTTGAAGAAATTCCACTAAAATCAGGAATGAGACATGGCTGACCCCTCTCCTTGTATCTATTCAATATAGTTCTTGAAGTTGTAGCTAGAGTAAATAGAAAACAAATAGATATCAAAGGGATAAAAAATGGCAAGGAAAATGTCAAGGTGTCATTATTTGCAGATGACAAGATAGAATACATAAGCAACCCAAAAAATTCTACCAATGAACTTCTACAGCTGAGAAACATCTTCAGCAAAATGGCTGCATATAAAATTAACTTGAATCAGTAACTTAACATTTATACCAATGATAAAAGAACTGAGAAAGAAATTAGGGAAACAACATACTTTATAATAGTCACAAATACTATAAAATATCTTGGAGTAACACTAATCAAACAGGGGAAATGTCTATATGACAAGAACTTGAAGTCTCTCAAAAAAGACATCAAAGAAAACCTCAAAAAACGGATTGATATTCCATGCTAATGGATTGGTAAGATTAACAGTCAAAATGGCCATTCTACCAAAAACAATCCACAGATTCAATGCAATAGCCATCAATATTCCAACACAGTTCTTCACAGACATGGAAAGAGCAATTCTCAATTTGATATGGAAATACAAAAACAAAAACAAAAAACAAGTATAACCTAAACAATTCTTTTTATATATTTTTTTATTACATCTTTTCCTCAAATTACATTTCCAATGCTATCCCAAAAGTCCCCCATACCCTCCCGACCCCACTTCCCTACCCACCCATTCCCATATTTTTTGGCCCTGGCATTTCCCTGTACTGGGGCATATAAAGTTTGCATGTCCAATGGGCCTCTCTTTCCAGTGATGGCCGACTAGGCCATCTTTTGATACATATGGAGCTAGAGTCAAGAGCTCCGGGGTACTGGTTAGTTCATAATGTTCCACCCATAGGGTTGCGGATCCCTTCAGCTCCTTGGGTACTTTCTCCAGCTCCGCCATTGGGGGCCCTGTGATCCATCCACTAGCTGACTGTGAGCATTCACTTCTGTGTTTGCCAGGCACTGGCATAGTGTCACAAGAGACAGCTATATCAGGGTCCTTTCAGCAAAGTCTTGCTAGTGTATGCAATGGTGTCATCGAACTTAAACAATTCTTAACAATAAAAGAACGTCTAGGGGAGTCCTGACATCTTAAACATTACATGGGTTCTAAATGAGTGTGTCCCACCTTACTTTAAAATTATCATTGTATTTGGGACAGCAGCATGGGAGAGTGGATATTATAAAAATTATAAACTTATAGGTAGCAGGCCTTGCTGACACCTCCCTCACAGATATACCATATACACTAGAAGCTATCAACTCCAGTTGCATATGCCTAGGTGCATACAACCTTCCATAACTCAGGACCTACTGGGCCCTACCCCACATAAACTGGTAGAGTGCAGGTGCTGCTGGCAAGTACTTAGATCCCTATATATACTGTCATAAAACAGATGCTGATGGAACCAAAGCCTCACTATTGTGTAATAGGTTTTTATCCGACCCTGCTGGACACATTCCCTCCCTGTCCCCATCACTCATAAAGATGCTGCTATGTTTTGGTCTATGCTGGCAAATCCAATGTGCCTCACCCCACATACAATACTAGTTCTTATACCCTGTGAGACCCCCCTACCTCACATACATTGCTAGGAATCAATCAGACCCTGCTGTTCCTAACCTACTGTGTTCACTGCTAAGATTTGGTCTTGTTAGGAATTCAACTACCAAACTCAAGGCAGTCTGAAGAATCAGGACCCCCTCCTCCTGCCACCACTGTGCTGTGTATAGTGTCAGGTCCTACTGGACCTACCCAATACACAAAGTGTGAAGGGACAGGACCTAGGGAGGCATGCTCCCCCTTTCCCAGTCATTTCCATCTGCACACATTGCACATTTTCAAGCCATGTTGGACACTGCCCTGCTCTTTTCCCATAGAAACTCCTAGGTATCCAGCCTTTCCCCAGCTGCTCAGCTTGTCCCATGTACGCTAGTATATCAGAGCCTATTGGATTCCCTTGATCCCTGTAGCTAACTCACATCCTCTGCCAGCTCTCAGAGCACACTGGGCATCCTGATGCACACTTCCACCCTCTGATACATTACTGTTGTGTTTCAGGAGTTGTTATGCATCTTCTGACAAGCCTTCCCTCCTTCTTTCATAGGTCTGTTTCTAGCAGTATAGGGGGGCAGCAGCAGCATGATATCATAAGCTAGCAGCATGTGTGTGTGTGTGTGTGTGTGTGTGTGTGTGTGTGTGTGTTTGTTGGCAGGTTTGCCCTGCTGGTCCTCATATCTACTGAACCATGTTGGAAGAGGGTGTATTTCAGACATGACTTTTGGGCAGTGGCAAGGTGCAGTATGTTGACGTACGTTCTTGTGCCTTCAATACTGATGCTGTGATTTCTGTTCAGTAAGGTGAAGCAAACTTGCTGTCAGACACATTGAACACATGGAAGATGGTAGAGCCTGCTGAAATGTTTTAGACAATCTCCTAGAGAGTTAAAGTTGCAAGGAAGGAATGCAGAGTTGGGTGTACTCCTGACCTTCCTATAAAGGTGAACAGTTCTGTGACCAGGTGGTGGGACCCACAGTTGCTGGACTTGTCACAAACTGATCAGTCCTTCATAATTACTCAGCATGCTCAGATTGTAGAGGAGGCCTTTGCCACCTCTCTTTGGCCAGGCCCACATGGGGAATGGTTTTTTCTGGCCCAGAATGTGTTTACAAGAGGGATAGAGGATGCTGTTGATACTGCTTAGGGCTACTCAGGACTGCATCAGTGATGTATTTTAACCTTTTCAACAGTCTGTTTCCTGTGTCTCTCAAGAGATGAAGGAGAAAAGGCCCATCTCTGTGGATGTTGAACCATGGGAGCAGGGAGCATCCTGAGTAGTACTGAGAGGTTCAGGAAGGAGCCAGGCTCAAGCTTCAAGGGGACATATGCCTGACCACCCACCAGCCAACAATGCAACTCTGGATAGAAGTGCCTGTGCCCTTCCTCCAGTTGCTGGAATTTAGCTACTTGATCTATGCTCCATCAGCTTGCAGGAGCTCCAGCCGTGATGTCCTGGTCATACTGGTCAAGAACGGTTCCCTCATCCCAACCCCTGACTTGGGTTTGCAACATGTCCTAGAACCTGGACCTCCAGCACCAGGTGAGCCACCCAAGGGAAATAGGCCCCTTTGGCTCCATTTGCACATTTATTAGGCTGAACGGTCATGTCTTCTCTTTTCCAGCAGATGCTGGAACAAAATTCCTGAACAGGATGCGAAAGTGGTTCAGCTGAGCCTTGAGAGGTGAACGTACCTTGGCACCTGTCCCCTGGACGGGACAACTTGAGTAAGGGCCATCCATATTCCTGTTCCCTACCCCGGACACTGCTAGTGTGCATATGAGGAGTAAGTCCACCACTAACTCTCTATCCCTGAAGGGCTTTCACTGTCTTGAAGTAGGCACAACTGTGTAGGCCCAGCAGGTCATGTCATTGATGCAGAAGAAAGGTAGAGAGCAGCATGGCAGATGCCCGCTGTGTGGGCTACTCTGATTGTCCAAATGCAAGAAAAACACCAAGGGTCCTCCTGGCAGTGAGTGAAAAAGAAACTAAGCAGAGATGAGAGAAAAGAGATGAGAAAGGTTTATTGCCTGAAGGGTATGAGGAGAGCATTGGCATCCTACATGGGAAGCCACATCCTGCTCCAGCAAGTAAAGCATGGGCACTTCACCCCATGAGCCTGTGCATGTAGGTAGAAGTGTGGGTCTATCCCTGCACATGCTCCGTACAGGAAGACACTAGTGCCCTGAGCATGCTCAGTATAGGAGTTCACTAAACTCCTAAGCATGCACCACACTCCTGGGCATATTCAATTTATGTTCATGGAGCATATACCCTAAAAACATAAATGACAGACAAAAGAGAAGACCTTACCTTTTAGCAGATTCCAGATGGTAACTTCCTTACAGGGTGGCTAAGAATACCACTGACCATGGCTAAGAACACCACAATGGACACTGAGACTGTTGTCAGCCCCTGGGCACAGGGCACACATGGGCCTGTTTGAAGTTTGAAGCTGTTTCTTATAGACTTCATGTTCAAGTAATGTTGGGAATCTATGTACAATTCACTCAGTGTAAGCAGCAGTCACTGATCAAAACACTACAGCATTACATAGTTCCTTGTCCTTTGGGCCTTCCTGCCTCATCTCCTTTCTATAAGCCAGTGATTTCCAAATTTCTTGACTCTTCACCATTTTAATATAGTTCCTCATGATGTGCTGAAACTTCAACAATAAAATTACTTCATTGCTACCTCCAACATGTAAATATTGTACTGTTATGAATCATCATGTAAATATCTGATATGCAGGATATCTGATCTACAACCTCCAAAGTGGTTATGACCCTCAGGTTGAGAATTACCACTATAAGCTTCTCTGGCAGGGATATCAGCTTGGCCCTGAAACCTGAGAGGGCCTCATGTCCAATGGTTGAGCACATCTCCTGGCACAAGGCTCTGTTCTCTGTGATGAGCCATCTACTCTGCTGAAATGTGATGGTGCAGGGATAATCCCAGGTCTACCACCTCCTTTTCCCCAGATGCATCCTCCATAATTGTGGTGGACAGATTGTGTTTAGAGGACATAAACCAGCCTGTGTATTCAGGCTTTCCTTAGCTAAGACACACTGTTCTTGTGTTAGATAGAAGGCTAGTTCCAGGATGGCGCTACAAACAATGCCCCTGATTAGAACCTAAACAGAAATAGTTGGGCCTGCTCAGGGTCCTCAGAACAGGACATAAATTAGGAGTTTCATTCAACTGATGGCCAAGATTGAATGGCAGTGCAGTGTTAGACCCCAGGTTCATCAGCTTGTGTCCAAACAGGATGCAAAAAATGCTGATGAACAGCCTCAGTACCCCTCAGGTGCTTTCTGGTTCCCCTTTCCTCCAATGAACTTTTCACCTATGGGTATATTTAGACCCTGTGCATAGTTTTGTTATCTATCTATTTATATCTGTCTCTGTCTCTATCTCTCTATCTCTGTCTCTGTCTCTATCTATATATATCTATCTGGCTCCTTGCTGGCAGGTCCAGGCAAGAGGAGAGGGGCCCTGCAGGGACTCTAATTGGCTGAGGAGGATGGTGAGTGTTGATGACCCAAAACAAACACACACAGCCTGGAGTCTTGTTGAAGCAGGAACATCAGCCTCTCACTTATATAAGTTCAGAACATAGGGGGATTTTTGGTGGGGTAAGATGAGTAGTAGGCAGGGGAAGCGTGATGGAGGGTATGGAGTGACTGACAGGGCCAATGGCATAGCTCTATATCAGCAATGGTAGGGCAGAGGCAACACCAAAGAGGTCTTGCTGAGTCATCCCTATACGGAAGTGACTGAGACAGGCCTCTAAACTCCAGCCAGGCTTGAGGTTAGTCCTCAAGGCCCAAACCAGGCCCAAAATGGGGCCCAACAATATATATGACATTATATAACAGACTTAATTCATGGTAAAATGTGCTTTCAAGAGAAGGACACCTCTGTCCTTCATGTGCCCACTCTGAGGGAGGCACAGGAATAGGGTACAGTGACAGGAGAGGTGTGAGTTCATTCTGCTAGGTCCACTTGTTTTGTTCCTTTTTTATTTTTTTATTAGATATTGTCATTATTTACATTTCAAATTTTATCCCCTTTTTTTATTTCCTCTCCAAAAACCCCTCTATCCTAACCCCTGGCTCACTAACTCACCCACTCTTGTTTCTCTGTCCTGGCATTCCTGTACACTGGGGCATCAAGCTGTCACAGGATCAAGGGCCTCTCCTCTCATTGATGTCCCACAAGGCCATCCTCTACTACATATGTAGCTGGAGCCATGGGTACCCTTTGGTTGGTGTTTTAGTCCCTGGGAGTCCTGGGGTACTGGTTGGTTCATATTGTTGTTTCTCCTATGGGCCTGCAAACCCCTTCAGCTCTTTTGGTCCTTTCTCTAGCTCCTCCACTGGGGACCCTGTACTTAGTCCAATGGATGGCTGTGAGCATTCACTTCTTCGTCAGGGACTGGCAGAGCCTCTTAGGAGACAGCTATATCAGGCTTCTGTCAGCAAGCACTTGTTGGAATCCACGATAGTGTCTGGGTTTGGTGACTGTATATGGGATGGATCCCCAGGTGGGACAGTCTCTGCATGACCTTTCCTTCAGGTTCTTTTCTATGCTTTGTCTCAGTATCTCCTCCCACTGGTATTTTGATCCCTTTCTAAGAAGCTCCTCCTTGTTCTTGAGCTTTGGTCCTCCTTGTTCTTGAGCTTCATGTGATCTGTGGATTGTATCTTGGGTATTCTGAATTCTGGGCTAATATCCACTTATCAGTGAGTGCATACTGTCATGGATCACCCCAGCTGTGTATGGGGGTCCCTGGGATGTGGGTTCTCAAGGCCACGTGGGTAAGGATTAGGTGGTGAGAAACAGAAACAAACACAGAGGCAGTTTGAATCTGAGCATATTTTGCAGCTCTTTAGCAGGGGATTTTATACATTAAAAACCAAACATTTCATCTCTTAGAAACTGTATCCAGTGAAACAATCACAAACAGAACAAGTAACATCAGTATTAATATTAATCATCAAACTATAACAATTCCAAAAGGATATATTCAGTGGGGGCAGTTGACCCAGACTAGTGGCATATTTCCAAGAGCAGGTTAAGAAATCTTTAAGGTCAGTGCTCTTAACCCCTGAGCTAACCCTTCAGCCCTATATGGTCAATTATTATTTAGCATCTAACCCCTGATTTTTTTATAAGTCTTCAATGTGTAAATCTGAAATATTTTAATTATTTTTAATTAAGGCTTTCTTTACCATAGATTGGGTTACCTCACTCAGGATGATGCCCTCCAGGTCCATCCATTTGCCTAGGAATTTCATAAATTCATTCTTTTTAATAGCTGAGTAGTACTCCACTGTGTAAATGTACCACATTTTGTGTATCCATTCCTCTGTTGAGGGGCATCTGGGTTCTTTCCAGCTTCTGGCTATTACAAATAAGGCTCCTATGAACATAGTGGAGCATGTGTCCTTCTTACCAGTTTGATCATCTTCTGGATATATGCCCAGAAGAGGTATTGCAGGATCCTCCGGTAGTACTATGTCCAATTTTCTGAGGAACCGCCAGACTGATTTCCAGAGTTGTTGTACAAGCTTGCAATCCCACCAACAATGGAGGAGTGTTTTTCTTTCTCCACATCCTCGTCAGCATCTGCTGTCACCTGAATTTTTGATCTTAGCCATTCTGACTGGTGTGAGGTGGAATCTCAGGGTTGTTTTGAGTTGCATTTCCCTGATGATTAAGGATGTTGAACATTTTTTCAGGTGCTTCTCTGCCATTTGGTATTCCTCAGGTGAGAATTCTTTGTTCAGCTCTGAGCCCCATTTTTTAATGGGGTTATTTGATTTTCTGGAGTCCACCTTCTTGAGTTCTTTATATATGAAGGATATTAGTCTTCTATCTGATTTAGGATAGGTAAAGATCCTTTCCCAATCTGTTGGTGGTCTTTTTGTCTTATTGAAGGTGTCTTTTGCCTTGCAGAAGCTTTGCAACTTTATGAGGTTCCATTTATCGATTCTCGATCTTACAGCACAAGCCATTGCTGTTCTATTCAGGAATTTTTCCCCTATACCCATATCTTCGAGGCTTTTCCCTACTTTCTCCTCTATAAGTTTCAGTGTCTCTGGTTTTATGTGGAGTTCCTTAATCCACTTAGATTTGATCAATTTGCATTCTTCTACACGATAACCGCCAGTTGTGCTAGCATCATTTGTTGAAAATGCTGTCTGTTTTCCACTGGATGGTTTTAGCTCCCTTGTCAAAGATCAAGTGACCATAGGTGTGTGGGTTCATCTCTGGGTCTTCAATTCTGTTCCATTGGTCTACTTGTCTGTTGTTATACCAGTACCATGCAGTTTTTATCACAATTGCTCTGTAGTAAAGCTTTAGGTCAGGCATGGTGATTCCATCAGAGGTTCTTTTGTCCTTGAGAAGAGTTTTTACTATCCTAGGTTTTTTGTTATTCCAGATGAATCTGCCAATTGCCCTTTCTAATTCGTTGAAGAATTGAGTTGGGATTTTGATGGGGATTGCATTGACTCTGTAGATTGCTTTTGACAAGATAGCCATTTTTACTATATTGATCCTGTCAATCCATGAGCATGGAAGATCTTTCTATCTTCTGAGATCTTCTTTAATTTCTTTCTTCATAGTCTTGAAGTTCTTATCATACAGATCTTTCACTTCCTTAGTAAGAGTCAAGCCAAGGTATTTTATTTTCTTTGTGACTATTGAGAAGGGTGTTGTTTCCCTAATTTCTTTCTCAGCCTGTTTAGTCTTTGTGTAGAGAAAGGCCACTGACTTGTTTGAGTTAATTTTATATCCAGCTACTTCACCGAAGCTATTTATCAGGTTTAGGAGTTCTCTGGTGGAATTTTTAGGGTCACTTATATATACTATCATATCATCTGAAAAAGTGATATTTTGACTTCTTCCTTTCCAATTTGTATCCTCTTGATCTCCTTTTGTTGTCTAATTACTCTGGCTAGGACTTCCAAGTACAGTGTTGAATAGGTAGGGAGAGAGTGGACAGCCTTGTCTACTCCCTGATTTTGCTTCCAGCTTCTCACCATTTATTTGATGTTGGCTACTGGTTTGCTGTAGATTGCTTTTATCATGTTTAGGTATGGGCCTTGAATTCCTGATCTTTCCAAGACTTTTATCATGAATGGGTGCTGGATTTTGTCAAATGCTTTCTCCGCATCTAACGAGATGATCATGTGGTTTTTGTCTTTGAGTTTGTTTATATACTGGATTACATTGATGGATTTCCGTATATTGAACCATCCCTGCATCCCTGGGACGAAACCTACTTGGTCAGGATGGATGATTGTTTTGATGTGTTCTTGGATTCGGTTAGCGAGAACTTTATTAAGTATTTTTGCATCGATATTCATAAGGGAAATTGGTCTGAAGTTCTCTATCTTTGTTGGGTCTTTTTGTGGTTTAGGTATCAGAGTAATTGTGGCTTCATAGAATGAGTTGGGTAGAGTACCTTCTGTTTCTATTTTGTGGAATACTTTGTGAAGAACCGGGATTAGATCTTCTTGGAAGGTCTGATAGAACTCTGCACTAAACCCATCTGGTCCTGGGCTTTTTTTGGTTGGGAGACTATTAATGACTGCTTCTATTTCTTTAGGGGATATAGGACTGTTTAGATCGTTAACCTGATCTTGATTTAACATGGGTACCTGGTATCTGTCTAGAAACTTGTCCATTTCATCCAGGTTCTCCAGTTTTGTTGAGTATAGCCTTTGTAGAAGGATCTGATAGTGTTTTGGATTTCTTCAGGATCTGTTGTTATGTCTCCATTTTCATTTTATATTGTTAATTAGTATGCTTTCCCTGTGCCCTCTAGTGAGTCTGGCTAAGAGTTTATCTATCTTGTTGATTTTCTCAAAGAACCAGCTCCTCCTTTGGTTGATTCTTTGAATGGTTCTTCTTGTTTCCACTTGGTTGATTTCACCCCTGAGTTTGATTATTTCCTGCCGTCTACTCCTCTTGGGTGAATTTGCTTCCTTTTGTTCTAGAGCTTTTAGGTGTGTTGTCCAGCTGCTAATGTGTGCTCTCTCTAGTTTCTTTTTGGAGGCACTCAGAGCTATGAGTTTTCCTCTTAGAAATGCTTTCATTGTGTCCCATAAGTTTGGGTATGTTGTGGCTTCATTTTCATTAAACTCCAAAAAGTCCTTAATTTCTTTCTTTATTCCTTCCTTGACCAAGGTATCATTGAGGAGAGTGTTGTTCAGTTTCCACGTTCTATTATTTATTTTGTTGTTGAAGATCAGCCTTAGTCCATGGTGATCTGATAGGATGCATGGGACAATTTCAATATTTTTGTATCTGTTGAGGCTTGATTTGTGACCAATTATGTGTTCAGTTTTGGAGACGGTACCATTAGGTACTGAGAAGAAGGTATATCCTTTTGTTTTTGGATAAAATGTTCTGTAGATATCTGTTAGATCCATTTGTTTCATAACTGCTGTTAGTTTCACTGTGTACCTGTTTAGTTTCTGTTACCATGATCTGTCCATTGGTGAAAGTGGTGCGTTGAAGTCTCCTACTATTATTGTGTGAGGTGCAATGTGTGCTTTGAGCTTTACTAAAGTTTCTTTAATGAATGTGGCTGCCCTTGTATTTGGAACATAGATATTCAAAATTGAGAGTTCCTTTTGGAGGATTTTACCTTTGATGAGTATGAAGTGCCCCTCCTTGTCTTTTTTGATGACTTTGGGTTGGAAATCGATTTTATTAGATATTAGAATGGCTACTCCAGCTTGTTTCTTCATACCATTTGATTGGAAATTTGTTTTCCAGCCTCTCATTCTGAGGTAGTGTCTATCTTTTACTCTGAGATGAGTTTCCTGTAAGCAGCAAAATGTTGGGCCCTGTTTGTGTAGCCAGTCTGTTAGTCTATGTCTTTTTATTGGGGAGTTGAGTCCATTGATATTAAGAGATATTAAGGAAAAGTAATTGTTGATTCCTATTATTTTTGTTGCTAAAATTGGCTTTCTGTTCTTGTGGTTGTCTTCTTTTAGGTTTGTTGAAGGATTACCTTCTTTCTTTTTCTAAGACGTGGTTTCTGTCCTTGTATTGGTTTTTTTTTTTTTTTTCTGTTATTATCCTTTGAAGGGCTGGATTCGTGGAAAGATAATGTGTGAGTTTGGTTTTGTCGTGGAATACTTTGGTTTCTCCATCTATGGTAATTGAGAGTTTTGGCTGGGTATAGTACCCTGGGCTGGCATTTGTGTTCTCTTAGTGTCTGTATAACATCTGTTCAGGCTCTTCTGGCTTTCATAGTCTCTGGTGAAAAATCTGGTGTAATTCTGATAGGCTTGCCTTTATATGTTACTTGACCTTTTCCCTACTGCTTTTAATATTCTATCTTTATTTAGGGCATTTGTTGTTCTGATTATTATGTTTCAGGAGGAATTTCTTTTCTGGTCCAGTCTATTTGGAGTTCTGTACGCTTCTTGTATGTTCATGGGCATCTCTTTCTTTAGGTTTGGGAAGTTTTCTTCTATAATATTGTTGAAGATATTTGCCGGTCCTTTGAGTTGAAAATCTTCATTCTCATCTTCTCCTATTATCCGTAGGTTTGGTCTTCTCGTTGTGTCTTGGATTTCCTGGATGTTTTGAGTTAGAATCTTTTGGCGTTTTGTATTTTCTTTGATTGTTGTGCCGATATTCTCTATGGAATCTTATGCACCTGAGATTCTCTCTTCCATCGCTTGTATTCTGTTGCTGTTGCTCGCATCTATGGTTCCAGATTTCTTTCCTAGGGTTTCTATTTCCAGTGTTGCCTCACTTTGGGTTTTCTTTATTGTGTCTACAATCAACAGAGAGACACTACAGAACATGGAGTGCCCAAGAGAGGATGATTGAATCACATTCAGAAGAAGCAATCCAAAAGATGTCAGAGGTATGGAAGGAAAGACCTGGGTGGGAGAGGGTTTGAGGAGTAGCTGATGGAACTTGATGCAGACACACAAAGCCCAACATTGAACAGGGCTTGGGGAGTCTTGTGGAAGGGTTGGGGTAAGGGTTGAGGGAACCAGAAGGGTCAAAGCCACCACCAGACGATCTGCATTGTCAAATAACTGGGGCACATGGGGGCTAACAGACACTTAATCACCAACCAAAGAGCTTGCAAAGGTTGGCAATTGGCCCCCCTACACATTTGTAGAGGGTGTGCAGCTTAGAATTCATGTGGGTCCCTGAAAGTTTGAGCAGGAGTTGTCTCTGATTCTGTTGCCAGCTTTAGGATTCCCTTCCCTCAGCTGGACTGCCTGGGTGAGCTTCAGTGGCACAGGATGCACTGCTTCCAGTTGATTGTTGAGGCTGGTTGGTACCCAAGGGGGGGGGTCCTCTCTGATGAGAAGGAAAGGGAGTAATGGGTGGAGCGATTTGTGAGGGTGGGACTGGAAGAAGGGACTACAATCTGTATGTGAAGGGAATAAATTTTTAATGGGAAAAAAGGAACTTGAATAGCACAGAAAAGAGCCCATGAATTGAAAATGAATTTACATGAAATTAAAAGGCCCTGTGCAGAAAAAGATGCTTGCTTCTCAGGCCTAGAGGATCAGAGTACATCCCTCTAGTGAAATTCTCTGTGGGGTCTTAACGTCTAGAATGTATAAACAATGGTGATTACTAAATATCAAAATTCAACCAATCAATAAATTGACTGAAGGATAGTTTTTAAAAGGTCATCACAGAGGATGATAATTATAATACCGATCCTTCAACATTCTCAGCTTTTCAGGTTAATTAAGGTTCAGAATATATAAAGAATACAAGAAATTAGATAGAAACACCCAAAATAACCCAACAAAATAATAAGGTGCAGAGTATAATGGAGAATTCTCAACAGCAAATACTTCAATATTCTTTGCCTTCAGGTAGTTAAGATTATAGCAATACTGAGATACCATTTTACTTAATGACAATGGCTCAGATCAAAACAAATGAGAAATTCTAGCAAAGATGAGGGAAGGGACGTGTCAGAAGCTGCTATTGGGTATGTAAACTGGTGTTTAAACAGCATGGTGGAAATTGGTACAGAGTTTCCTGGAAATAGAACTACCATAGGCCCAGGTGTACTATTTCTGAGCATGGACTCAAAGGATGCAGTCTACATCCTTCCAAGGAAAGTATCCAAACACTACTAAGCATTCAAACTATTCAAACTATCATTGGCGGTTTAGTTCTTAATTAGCCACATGAATTCTTATGGTTAGAAAATGAATTTCATTTTTCTTACAGTTCTGTACCTGAAGACAAGAAAGTATATTAGTTTTGTTTATATTAAATAAAAACAAATCTAAATAAATAAGTGACAAAAGGAAGTTTTGTGTATGACTTGAGACAATCTGTGATCACAGAATGAACAGACTGGGTTTGGCAGACAGAAGACAACCTGACAGTGACAATACCACAGAAACAACTCAAGTTCCATCGAGAAGCTTACTTTGTCAAAAACTAAAAACCTGATCGACTCAATTAGGTATCTTCTAGGAGGCAAACATACAATGTAACTTTCTGGTTGACACCTGAAATACACCTGAAAGAATGTTTGGCTGAAGCAGACACAGGTGAAAGAATGTTTCCTATAGGAAACATATGAATGAAATGATGAATAACGTTTAGATGGATCATTAATATGATCACACAGACAGTGGAAGCTTGAGGTTTGGTTTGCCTAGCTCCATTTTGCTACTCATTGCAGGTGTAAAGCTTGTATTGGTTTACATTGCAATTGCTGAGCTTCACCCATGGAGTCCTCTTACAGAGAAACTCACCAAAGAACTTCTAGTGAGATTCCTGAGGATTTTTCTGCTTCCTTGAACTCAGACCTCATTGGCAGTTTCACAGATTCGTCTGTATTCAACTGCCCTCGCTGACTCTTGTGTGTGGTGTCTGCCCAGTGGACTGGTCTGCAGGAACTGATTCCTGTTTGGTATTTGCTAGGGAACTGGACTGAGACCAACAAAGTTTGTAATTGCCCAGTAGAACTATTTCTATACAGGTCTGCTTCCCCCATATCCTTACAACCTTTCTTTCCCACTTCATCTGGTGGCTTGTGGGCTAGAGGGAATTTAACCCTTGTTAAAGTAGGCTGGACAAAACAAATGCCTACACAGAGGAGCACTGATACTCAGGGATAAGGAACAAAACATGGCCAGAGGTCTATTTATGCCTGACTCAGCAGCAGGATTTGGGAAAAAGGAAGCAGGAAAAGGACACAGGAGGTGACCATCTCCTGGAGGCTGGGGAGGGGCTGTTGCAGCCTCTCTACTGCCAGCAGCCCTTTGTGATGAGGAGGCCACACCTGTGTGATGTGCCCTGAGCCCTCCTGACACATCTCACACTGCACTCAAGGACTCAGTAGCCTGAGAGCCGCATTGTGATTCAGAAGATGGGAGAATTTTCTCTCTCTGATGAATAGCATTATTGATTCATGGATGAGCCCCAGCTCCATGGACATAGCAATGGACATGACCATTGGCTTTATGTGTGGAGTTGGGCTCTTTTTCCTACTTATCCCCTTCCTGAAGGAGTACCCAGTGTCACCAGCATCTGAGAATGAATGGGACAAACCACAGGTGAGGAGAACCTTAGTTCACACACACTGGAGCAGCAGTCTGTTGTTCATGGCTGTTGTTTTCACATTTTCTAGGAAAGCTGGTTTAGGGACACTTAAAAAAACAGTAACAGAATATAATCTTTTATTTTAGTCTCAGATATGAGATATGGGGCTGCTTCAAAATATCCACAGCAGCTGAGTATGACTTGCCTGATGGTCAAGACAGGGCACGATTTTGCTAGCAGATGATAGTTTCTCTGTTCTGTTAGCTTTAGTGATTCTGGGGATGTTTCAGAGACTACATAAATGCTAGTTCCTGGGAGACATGGTGGGTTGTCTTTGATGTTGGTTTTTATTGCTTGCTTGTGTTTATACTTTGATCAGCAGTTATGTGGACAGAAGACAGATGAAATAGAAATAGGATATATTGACAGTGAAGATGAAATATCCCCAAGGAACTCAACCCCGCCCCACAATCAGCAGAAAGTATTCTAATAATGACTATCCATTTCCCCTCTATGGTTTTCTCCCCCTTACTATCAACTGTTAGGGGGTAGAATGGGTGGAAGGAAAAGGGTGGAGAAGATTGGAAGAAAGACAAAGAAAGTAGCTTATGTTTAGCTACAGACATTAAGAGGAACTCTCTAGAAAGAGTCTGATGGGATTGACAGGCAGGGCAGAGGGAGAGTGGTCCTGAGGTGTCTTCAGGAAGCTCACAGACCACCTGTACATGGTGACAGAGAGGCCACTAAGGATGAGTGAGGCTCCATGAACAGACTGCATTTCAGAGTTGGGGGGGGGCACAGGAGAAGCTCAGAGGAGATCATCAGTCCTCTGTTCAGGCGCTTCTTTGATTGTTCTGAGCTGATGTGAAGCAGGTGATGAGACCAAGGGCCTCAGGTCAGGGCTTAAGTCTCCTCAGCTCTGAGAAAGCAGGTATCACCTGACATCTCAGACACAGACACAGAGCTCAGCCTTGGGTAGGTGCTTGTGGGATGAACACTAACTGTGGACATCTGTGGTAACTATGGCATAGACAGTGCCTTCTTCTGTTTTTCCAACAAGATGACAAGGAAATGTGTTTATGCACAGTATGAGTGAGTCAAGGATGGATGAGAGAACATTTCCTGGAAAATGCAGATTTCATGTATTTGAGGACCAAAGAGAGCAGGAAGCTTGTCTACCAGAAAAAGGAAGAAAGGTCTCCAGCTCATTTGTGTTGCTTCTAACTGGCAGGATGTGAAGAGGGGGCAGAAGAAGACGAGTAAGAAAACTGCTCCTGGAAAAGGTAGGCTTCTGCTTTCCTGAGGAGAGAAATTCCCTCTGGCCTAGCCTTTAGTGAAGAGGACATGGTATGCAAGAAAGATGTGGCGGCTTCTGGGAAGGAAAATTATGGAACCCCCAGGTTTTGGGATAGAAAGGAGTTATGGTTGGCCTGGGATGGGTGCTACAAATGCGAGTGTTGTTCAAGGCACTAGAGTGATGCTTTGACCCTGGATGGGGGAACCCAGGTTCACCTGACAGCAGGTAGCTTCAACCTCTCAAATGCATTTCTCTTTCAGATCCTGTGGCTAATACAATGTTGTAAGTGGAATTATAAAGGTTGAGGTAGGGGTAAGAAAAGTGTACATGAGAGATGAGGCCCCTCCATTCCCCTTGCTCAGCTTCAGTTCTCTGTCCTTGTGTTATGGTACTTGAGCACTAGAGTCCTAGATGGGGAGTCACAAGAGGATGCCTAACTCCTGTGTGTTTTCATTCTTCATCCTGATCCTACTTAACTATCTCCAGGTTGTACGGATGGAGGAAAAGAGGAGGAAGAGACCAAGACTCTATCACAACCTATGGAAATGTAAGAATCTTTGTCCTATGGAATTTTCATACCAGATGTGGGCTCAGGGTCTGGGCATCTTCATTCTGAATATGCTATGCAGGTTGGGATTCGAAGGCATCTTTGTTGGATGTGAGGCTAAGGGGCATAGGATATGTAGGCGATGGAGGTGCCATATTAACACAGACAGATGGGCCTCTTGATCCTCTGATTGGGGCTGATGCTTTTGCCTCCTGTCTTTGGCAGTCCCAACAAGCAACGTTACCTGGACTTCACACCACAACCCTTTGCGAACCTCAGACAGAAAAAGGATCCTCTTCCTCTCTCACAGCTGTCCTCTTATCTCAGGGTCCTGGAGGATCCTTCACAAAACAATCTCAGTCCATTTTTCTGGGGTACATTCTCTATTAACTCTGAATCAACTGTGGCTACTGCCCATGAGCTCAGAAGCCCTTCCTTGGGAAGACGTAAATCTGTGAGGTTTAGTGATGACAGTGACCTTGAGGAAGCTCCATCCCAGGCTAAAGGACTTCCACAGAATTCCCAGTATCAGCCATTACCTCACCAACTTGTGACACCAAATTTGGTAGGTGAGAAACAAATCCAAGAAAACAAAATCCTCCCAAGATCCACTCCAAAACAAACACAGGAAGCTCCATCCCAGGCTAAAGGACTTCCACAGCATTCCCAGTATCAGCCATTACCTCACCAACTTGTGACACCAAATTTGGTAGGTGAGAAACAAATCCAAGAAAACAAAATCCTCCCAAGATCCACTCCAAAACAAACACAGGAAGCTCCATCCCAGGCTAAAGGACTTCCACAGCATTCCCAGTATCAGCCATTACCTCACCAACTTGTGACACCAAACTTGGTAGGTGAGATACAAATCCAAGAAAACCAAATCCTCCCAACATCTACTCCAAAACAAACACAGGAAACTCCATCCCAGGCTAAAGGACTTCCACAGCATTCCCAGTATCAGCCATTTCCTCACCAACTTGTGACACCGAACTTGGTAGGTGAGAAACAAATCCAAGAAAACAAAATCCTCCCAAGATCCACTCCAAAACAAACACAGGAAGCTCCATCCCAGGCTAAAGGACTTCCACAGCATTCCCAGTATCAGCCATTACCTCACCAACTTGTGGCACCAAACTTGGTAGGTGAGAAACAAATCCAAGAAAACAAAATCCTCCCAAGATCCACTCCAAAACAAACACTTGAAGCTCCATCCCAGGCTAAAAGACTTCCACAGCATTCCCAGTATCAGCCCTTACCTCACGAACTTGTGACACCAAACTTGGTAGGTGAGAAACAAATCCAAGAAAACAAAATCCTCCCAAGATCCACTCCAAAACAAACACAGGAAGCTCTATCCCAGGCTAAAGGAGTTCCACAGCATTCCCAGTATCAGCCCTTACCTCACCAACTTGTGACACCCAACTTCGAAGGTGAGAAACAAATCCAAGAAAACAAAATCCTCCCAAGATCTACTCCAAAACAACCACCTCCTTGTCTCAAAAGTAGGGCCGATGTAGTGTCATGTCCTACCAGTGAGAAAAGGTTACAGGCAAGCCTACCAGCTGGAAGCCTGCCTGCAAAACATGGATTGTATTCAAAAGACACCAAAGGTTATGATGATCAAAAACTTCAAAAAGCTATTAGCAAGCCCACTGAGAACTTGCCCAAGGGCTTTCTCTATTCTAAGGGTATCGGGCCGGCCACCATCCATCCTGAGCATGGCCAGAGCATTCAGCACCACAAGGAGCAAGGGAATAAGCAAATGCAACAAATTGGAAAGAACAACAAGGAACCACATTCAGATTCCTCCCCTACAGGAAACCAACCAAGGTTCAGGGACATTTCCCATCAACCAGGGTTCATTACTGCAAGAACAGGCCTCAACTCTCCCAGACTGCCCAGCCCTCCATCTTCAAAGCCAAACCCTACAAATGCAGGAAATGGAAGGGGCCTGTGCCTACAGAGCTGCCCTTAAAGAAGAACATAGCAAAATGTGATGTGCATAACACCATCAAAAAGGACCTTGGTGTTGGGGCACAAAAGGTGCCTGGCACAGTAAGCAGCAGCCCTGGGAAGGAGCTGAGACTCAGGAAACCTGCACTGAGGACAGAAAAGTGGCCCTACATGAAACCAGCTGAGCACTATTCCCTGCTTGAGGCAAAGACCAAAATTAAGCCAGCACCACACATCACAGACCTTCCACTGAAACACAGGAGACCCAATCTGCAGATGCTTGTGGCAAGGGATGTGACCCCACCTGGAGTTCCAGCCTCAAACCTCCCCCAGGTTGTGGATCCCTCCTCATCCTTCTGTGATTCCAAGGCTCCCAGGGTCCTGGAAAAGTTGTATCACCAGGATCCAGGAGGGACAAGGATGAAAAGTGCATCAGTTGCGAGGCTAGAACGAGCTGAGTTTATACACTCAACTGCAGAGGCTCAGGACAACCAAAGAGCCCTTCCACCTGCTTCCAGCCATGGGGCCACAAAGTCCCATCCAGATCCATTGCCGAGATACCTGAGTGTTCAGAGATCTGCTTCGTACTTCCTGGCAGCAAATCCCCAACAGATTAGGACTATCTGAGGCATCGGAAAAGGCACTCTGAAGCCAAGTAATAATCCCAAAATGGCCAAACATGCAACACAGGAGAGCTTCCAGGAGGAGGACTCAGGAAATCACCCCCGGTGTATGACAATGGAAGGCCCTGGAGAAAGGGTCAGACATTCAGATGCCAAACAAACTACAGTGGAGGTGAAAGAAGAGCCACCTCATGAATGGAGAGTAAGTCTGGGATCCAGTGTGAGTCACAAGTGCCAGGACATCAATATCTGTCTCAGGGTCTTTGGGTCTTTAGGGGCCAACAGATTCCCAGCCTATCTACAAATACCCACCACACAACACTCGCAGGACTCAAGTCAGAATATTTTGAAAAAAAGTGCAGTCAAGAGCTTGACCTGTGAATCACCATCCAGTTGGCCCCAGTAGAGTCCACCCTGCCAAGGTCATCCTGCCCTGACAGGACTCTCTGCTCAGCTTCCAGGCTAGTTGCCAAAACACCAAGACTTCCCAGGGCTTATGTGATATGTTCCTGAAGAGACAGGAAAGGGTCGAAACTAACAACATCTGTGTTCCAAAGGACAAGAACAAAGTGTTGGATCTCAACGGGTTTCACCTTCATGAAGAGAGGCAGAACACCCTAAGATCTATAAGCATAAGTCAGGGAGAAAGGCATGTGAGAGTAAGACATTCCATCCTGAGCTCCACCGAGCTCCAGGATACAGCCAAAACTTACACCAGAAAAGGGAGAGGCTACTTATAAGTCCTCTTGGAAGAACAACCTAAGTAATTCTTTTCATTGTGGAAACCTTAGCACAAAATGCAAGGGACAGCAGGATATTCTAAAGAATTCTAGCTCCCTATCAGCTACTGAGCAGACACAGAAGGTTGTAACAATAAAAGAGCCTATCTACCATATGCTAGGTGAAATTACATGCCTTGTAAATATTCTATTCCAGATCTTAGAGAACACTGAAGGGGACCAATCAAAGATAAAAGAGTTCAGCAAAGTGGAACCACTGAGATCCAAGCTGGGTACCTCAAACCACACCTCTGAGGGTCTGTATGACACATACCATAGCAGAGCAGCAAGCAGGATGAGCTATGGCCATGCCAGCTCAGGAGCAGAACAGTCCATTTACATACAGGGGAAGTGGAGACAAACTGCACTCAGGAGTTGATGCCCAGAGAGCCTGTGAACAACATCCAAAGAAAGTGAAAAAAAGAAATGGGCATTAAGCTGTTACCTAAACCAAGAGGAATGAAAATCCATGTAGGTACAGGATAACTAGAGACAAGCACAAGCCAGACCTTGCTGTCCAGAGAGTCTGTACACCTGGCAAAATTAGGATCAAATTTGGATTGGGGCACTGTCCACCTAGAAGTCCTGAGGGGCACCACCGTTCCTTCAGATACACAGAAATTGGAGAGAAAGAGGAAGCTGGTTTTATCCATAAAGCCTTTGACCCACATCAGAGTACAATGAAAGGAATGCGTGTTGGCTGCCCTATAAGTTCCAAAGAGAACCATCCAGTCAATATCAAGGAGAACTGGAATCCAGTGGCACTCAGGTGTTGCTGGCCAGAGAACCTCTGACACCCAGTAGACCAGAGTAGATCAAGGAGCAGGTGGCTCAGGCCACCCATGCCTCCACACACCAGGAGTTTCTAAAAGATGTCCCATCTGCCCAGTCATTGTTTCCCCTGTGCCTCCTGGTAATAAACTTGAGTTTTTCCTATAAAGAATCTTTTCCTTTCTCGAGCTCATCCTTCTGTGCTCATGGCTCCATCCAGAAAGGAAGTGATCCCTGGTTCACATTCCTGCTTTTGAGCAGAGCTGTTTCTGTCCTACAGTGACGGAGCAGGGGAAGGTTCCTCCATGCAGTTTGGTATTAACAGGTTGTGTACTCCTTGGGCTCCAGCTCAGGTGAACAAGGGCTTCCTCTGGCACATGGCTGGGCTTAGTCTCTGTTCCTTTGAAGCCTGTTTTCCCAAGTCCACTCACTTCAGTAACTAGTATTAGCCAGTGGGGTTAGAAACTTTTAGTATGTTTGGTGACTGTTTATATTTGTGATTTATTACATATTCTGAGCATTGAGCACTCCCCCACTTTACTAGCAGTCTTTCTCTGCAATTTAGAGGAGCATATATTTTGGCTGTGAGCCCTTCATTGGTTGTGTATCTTGGCAGAAATTATCCTATTCAAAGAACTTTCCCCTGGAAATTGAGTTACAGGTGGCTGTGTACCACCATGTGAGTGCAGGTAATTGAACCTTGGTCCTGTCCAAGGCAGCCTGTGCTTTGAACTACTAGCCACCTCTCCTGTCCCATATGTCCTAATATTGTAAGAAATGACTTTAACTAGTTCATTCCTCAAAATAATTTCATTTTCCCCTTTATTTTTCATAGCTGTCAAATTCTAGGAGAAAAAAAGAAACCTTAATTTATCATGATTATTTAAAATCATTTAATAGTATATTGAATTCTCATTTTCATTACATTAGAGTGTGTATCACTTACCAGAACCAGTATCACTACAAAACTGATTTTTTTCAAAGATTTCTTTTTTATGTTTAAGTATTATGTAGCTGTCTTCAGACACTCCAGAGGAGGGTATCAAATCTTGTCATGGAGGGTTGTGAGCCCCCACACAGGGATTTTAACTCAGGACCTTTAGAAGTCAGTGCTGTTAACCACTGAGCCATCTCTCCAGCACCAAAATTGATTCTTTTTAGAGAAAAACATGATGCTAATATTTTAAGTTTAGAACTATTAAATATATCTTTTCATAATATTATAAAATTTTCTAGGGATTCCAACTTGCATTATATATTTTTGTAAATGCAAGTCATGTTTTAAAATTATGGCCACTAGATCACTATAATTTATGTGGATTTGTTTTGTGCTCCTTAACATAAAAATATATAAGTAAATGTGTCGTGAGGGAGAATTCTGGGAAAAGGAGTAGGAAGTGAAAGAATATGAATAAAATATTGTATGAAAATCTTACCAACAAAACAAAACAAAACAAAAAATGCTTTGGAAAGTAAAATTAGATGTACTATTACACCCGGTCAAATAACATTAACTTAAGAGTTCTCTCTGCTATATAAAAAACAACTGACTGCTGCATATTGAACAACTAACCGGCTACTTTGCTCACTTCTCAGAGCTTTCCTCTCTGCAATTTTCCTATAAGATCTGCTGTTGGGATGAACATGTGCTATCCCTGTTCCAGCCCACTTCACACAGGGGACCTCCAACTTACATAGATGTATGTAGAAGAAATCAAACTACTGGGTACTACCTTTTCTGGTGCAGCATTGCAGGGAGAAACACCAACACCTCTCTGGGTAACCACCAATCTAAGCTCTTTAAGTGAACCCTATACACTCATTGGTTCTCAGAGTAGATCCTGTCTGCGTGTGTCACTGGGAGCTGAGGAAGAAGGATAGATATTTAGTGTCCCCAGGGGAAGAAATGCTATTGACACTTAATCTGGTAAACTTTTACTTCTTTTAATATGTCAGGGCAGGAGGTGTCCAGCAGGACCTTACTCTACCATGATATGTGTGTCATTACAGGAGGAGGAATGTCCAGCAGGACAGGATACCTATCTCTGTATCTCAGGTGACACTGACATCAGGGGTTGTCTAGCAGGTTCTGGTACCAGGCACTGTACATGCCACAGTAGAAGAGATGCTGTCAAGGCAGGACTGATATCTAGAGATCTATTGAGTGTCCTGCATGTCTTGAGCTAGCAAATATCTAGAGGGTGTTAACAGGGAGGGAGGTGCATGCTCAATACATACATAAGTCTCTGGGTTATTAGGCCCTGTTGCATACCATGTGCAACTCCACCTGCCAACAGAGAGCTATGATTAGTTCCAGCTGGCAAGCTCTTCCCTGCCACACAAAATATGCTGGTAACCTGGCCTCACCATACCACACTCTCCCACCACAGTACTTTTACTTCTCTCCGCAGACACTTAATATCCAGGCCAAATTCACACAATTTGATGTTGCTGTGTGCAATGCTGTTCTCATTGGTTAGTGAGCAGAACACATCATCTGTGTGAGGAAGTGCTATGACTGTTCCACCTGTACACATCCTACCTTCTCAGTGTAGTTCACCAGATCTCCCTCGGCAGCCTGTTCCAGCACCATAAAGATATGGTTTTTGTTTTTGATTATGTGGAACAGCTTCATTATATTTGGATGTCTATCTCTGTCAGGTTCACTGAGTCATTTTTCTTATCCCTTTCCTGTCTTCTGAAAGGGGCCTACACCTCCTTGTTGAGATGGTACTGTAGGACCCCAAATTTAGGGACCCCCACTCTAGTCCAGGGACAGGAAGCACCCCGGAACACAAGAATCCTCTCTTGTTGCAAGACACACGAGGCTTTATTGGCAGAGCTCTGGGCCAACATGTACCTCATGCAGGAGGCATTGGAGTCGACCCTGAGGCTCGGAAGCTAGGGATTTTTAAAGGAGCAAAGGGTTAGGAGTATAAAGAATTTTGACAAAGGCTCGGGATTGATTCATTAACAGAAAGATTACATGTCAGCAAAAGGGGCATCAGAGCTTTGTTCCAGTGGGCTTGGGGCTTATCTTTGTTCACATAACAACCAGTTGATATATGACTTAGACAGAAGGGAGGTTCTGGCCAGATGGTGTGGACTTAGATAAGATGACCCTGCCTGTCCTCGGATTGAGGGGAGATTCCACAGATGGTGTTAGCTTAGATAATGTAGCCCCATTTGTCCTTGAATACATTTTCATCTTTACGGCCAAGATGTTCTTAGGAATGCCTTAACAACAGCCCTGCCCTGGCATGCCTGGGCTGGGCTGTTGTTCTGCTTTGTTCTCAGTCCCAGATTGGGGCCGTGGGCTCCTAAACAAGTTACAATATTTCATCTTCATTCAGTACAGCTCAGGAAAGCAGCCTTTGCCAAGGGTCATGAACACAAGATGATCTGAAAGAGGCACACTTTTGTAGGATCTGTTGTACATATTAGCTTCATTGTGGCCTGCTCTGTATATTTGCCTGAATGTTGCTTGACAATTTCCATCCTAACACCAGCTGACAAAACACTGAGATGAAAACCATGATATTTCACATAAGAGAAATAGGTCACGAAACAGGATTTACTGCTCTCATTTCGAAAACACATGGAAAAGTGAGAGGGAGTTGAGATGGTTCCCCGGTGCACATCCGGGTCATAGAAAAATAACATAAAAAAAAACCCACTACAACAACAACAAAAAGACCCTAAAGCAGTAGCAGAACCTAACCAAACAGACCATAATGAACAATGAAAAAATGTATGGTCCTTGGAAAATCATGTGAAACTGAGAAAGAATTACCACAACTAAACAAATGAGAAAATATAGAATAAAACTATAGATACAGAAATACTGTAGCAGATACAATAAGGCTCTAAGAACCAGTATAAGAGACCTCAATCTATAGAATAGATATAGGAAACCTATGACACAATCCATTATGAATGAGGGAGAAATGGGTAAATTTCCAATTACATATAAAATGCCTGAATAGATCAGTAAAAGGCAATGAAGAAATATTAACAAACAAATACAAATCAACAAACTGCCCAAGACCACAAATATTCTTGAATGAAAACTCCCAGGTGTTTAAAGAACACTAAAATTCCTAAAATAATTCCATAAAATGGAAGGGAAGAGACACTTCCCAAAGTGTCCCAGAAAGCCAATGTTACCCTGTAACCAAGATCAGATAAAGTGAAAATAGGTGGTACTTCAATGGATAGAGTTGGTTACCACCAGACCTGATGACCCAAGTTTTATTTCTCAAGCCCAAATGCTGGATTGAGAGATCTGCCTCACAATTTGTCCTCTGATTTTCACATGTGTGCAGACACACATATGCAATTAAATCTACAATAATCAAATATGTCAAAATTTCCATGTAAAAAAACCTAACAAGACGGCTTGATACTTCATGATAGTTCAACACACATTTAAAAAATCATATTTCTTGATCAAGATCACTTCATTCATGAATATGGAATGAGTCTTAAATACACAGATCCTGAAAAACATGTGAAGTGTAAACAAGACAAAAAAGTGTGTAGCCTTAAGAATGACGTTTTTTCCTTTTCCAGAAAGTAGGTGGAAGTACGGATACTGTTCCATGTGACAAGCCAAGTCCCTAAAGACAAATGTGCTGTGTTTTCTCTCCTATGCAGAATGTGCATGTTTGGCGGAGCCTGGAAATAAGAGGACATGAAAGAGGGGAGAGTTCTGCTTCTCTAGGGTGTTCCATAGGGCATGTGCTGGCCTGGGGTCTGGGTGTCTCAAACACTATACACTGTCCAGGAGTGCTGCACAGGGTCCTGGGAGGTTCAGGATCCAGACTCTAGCAGCCCCGAGCCATCCATTATCAAGACAGTGGGGAGAGAGGCTCAGTGCCTAGGACCCAAACTAAGTGATTCAGACAAGATGAGAAGGCATGGTGAGGGACCCACCTCACTAGAAAGCCTGTTGTGGATGCTGATCTTTTTTCCTCTCAGTGGTAGCTCCTTTCAGCCCACCTCTTTGGGAGGTTGTTCCATCACCATATGGGTTCACAGAACATAAAGGACAGTGTCCCATGAACCTCAGGGCAAACAAAGTCTGTTCCTCCATTGAGAACAACCCTAGAGCCCCTTCCCCTCGCCAAAAACAGACAGAAATCAAGAAAAAAAAAATGAACAGAACAAAGCTCTCAAGAAAGCCTCACCACCAGGGTAATTGAAAATGTCAGACACACTGTCCCCTGAGATAGTGCTGTGAAGGACCTAAAGTGTTACACACGCACACGCACACAGGCACAAGCACACTGCATAATTCAAGATCCCAAGATGCAATGGCACTTCTCAGTCAGGAGCAATAAACATTTCGTTCCTATTGTGTGATACATCTGGAACTCCCTCCAGGCTGGCATAACTATCTGTCTGACCCTCAGGCCTGCGTACACTGTAGAGTTAATGTGTATGCACTAACCAGTGCAGCAGGAACTGTCACTATGTCCTCAGGAGTTTCTTATATCTACATATAAACCTGGGATCACACAAGGTAATCAAAGTCTGTTTTCAAAAGGCTTGGCCTGGTTTTTAGGTACCCAGAAAGATACTTAGGTAAAATTCCCACCCAGGCATCTCTTTGTCTATGGACTCTGAGGAAAGACTCTCTAACAGGCCTGACTCATAGCCTGGGGCTCTGAGTGTGGGATCTCCAGACCATCACAGTGTCAGCCTGCCTTCTTTCATAGCAGAGAATAGGTGTCCAATGTGTCTATGTTGAGAAGTGGGGATTACTAGGAGATCTGGTTCTTCCTCTAGTACTGTTTAATTAATTGTTGAGAAAAATATGAATTCTTTGCTTGTGTGTAAAAGCCTGCTACATATATAGTAGGGACCATGGACCAGCCCTTGTATGCTCTTTGGTTGGCAGCTTAGACTCTGGGAGCTCTGAGGGTCTGGGTTAGTTGGTATTGTCAGGTTCTTCAGTCTGTTCCCTCTTCCATAGGCATCCCTGTTCTCAGAGCAATGGTTGTAAGCACCTGTATCTCTTAGTAAACTGCAGGTAGAGCCTCTCAAAGGACAGCCATGCTACTGCAAGCACAACATGGCATCAGTAATAATAGTTTTGGGGTTTGGTGCCTTCACATGGGATAGATACAAAGTTGGGAGTTTCTGTGGATGGCATTAAATTCATCCTCTGCTTTATGTTGTCCCTGCATTTTGTTAGACAGGAACAATTCTGGGTCAGTACTATTGAAGAAGAGTTGGTGGCCCCATCTCTCCAATGGGGGTGATGACTATCTACTGGAGGTGGTCTCTTTAGTTTTCATGTCCTCACTGTGGGATGTGTCAGATAAAATCATTCCCACTGGGTCCTGGGAGACTCCCACTTATGTAGTACCTGGGACTTTTTAGAGGTTTCTCATTCCCCTGACCCCATACTGCTGAATGTTTCTATTCACACTCCTGGCTGTCTGTGTTTCTCCTGCCCCCGCCCCACACACCCTATATATGATTCTGCCCTTCTTTTGCCTCCCCCTTCCCCTTTCCCACCTAGGTACTGCCTCCCCTCTGTCTCTGCTTATCATTTTGTTCCCTGCTCTAAGTGGGATTGAAGTAGCCACACTTGGGCCTTCCTTCTTGTTAAGCTTCATATGTTCTATGAGTTGTATCTTGGGTATTCTGGGCTTTAAGGCTAGTATCCACTATCAGTGAGCACATAACATCGATGTCCTTTTGGGTCAGTGTTACCTCACTCAGGATGGTATTTTCTCGTTTTTGCCTGCAAAATTCATGATTTTCTCCCGTTTAATAGCTGAGCATTAGTCCATTGTGTAAATATACCACATTTTCCATATCCTTTTTTTGTTGAGGGACATTTGGGTTTTTTTCCAGCTTTTGATTATTACAAATAATCAGAACTGCTGTGAACATACTGGAGCATGTGTCCTTGTGGTATGGTGGAGCATCTTTCATGTATATGCCCAGGAGTGATATAGCCGGGTGTTCTGGTAGAACTATTTCCAGTTTTCTGAGCAACCATGAGATTGAGTTCCAGGGTGGTTGTACCACTTTATACAATGGAAGAGTGTTCTTCTTTCTCCACATCTTCTTTGGCATGTGCTGTCTCTTGAGTTTGTGAGCTTAGCCATGGTGAGCTCTTAGCTAATTGGTGTAAGGTAAAATCTCAGGGTCATTTTGATTTGCATTTCCCTGATGACTAGGGGCATTGAACTTTTTTTTTAAAGAACTTTTTTTGTAAGTGCTTCTCAGTCATTTGAGATTCCCCAGTTGAGAATTATCTTTTAAGCCCTGTACACCATTTTAAATTGGGTTATTTGTTTTCCAAGAGTCTAATTTCTTGAGTCCTTTGTATATTTTGGATTGTAACTCTATCAGATGAAGGGTTAATGAAGATTTTTCCCAATCTGTAGATTGCCATTTTGTCTTATTGTCAGTATCCTTTGCCTTATAGAAGCTTTTCAGTTTCATGAGGTCCCATTAGTCAATTTTTGATCGCTAGAAGATCAGGAATGTTTCCCGTGTGCCAATGTGTTTGAAACTATTTCCCAATTTCTCTTCTATTAGAGTAAGTTTGTCTGGTTTTATGTAGATGTCCTTGATCCACTTGGATTTGAGCTTTGTGCAAGGTGATAAATATGGGTCTATTTGCATTCTCCTATGTGCAGCCTTCCAGTTAGACCAGCACCATTTGTCAAAGATGCCTTCTTTTTACCACTGTATCAGTTTTGGCTTCATTGTCAAAGATTAAGTGTCCATAGGTATGCGAGTTTATTTCTGTCTCTTAAATTCTATCCCAATGATCCACCTGTTTGTCTCTATACCCACATCATATGGTTATTATCACTATTGCTCTGTAGTACTGCTTGACTTGAGGGACGATGATTCCCCCGGAAGTTCTCTTATTGTTGTGAAATTTGATAGATGAGATAGTAGGATACTTCTCACTATTCCTCTGTGGTATAGCTTGAGGACAGGAATGGGGATTCCCCTAGAGGTTCTTTTATTGTTAAGAATTGTTTAAGTTATCCCTGTTTTTTGTTTTAGTTTTTTTTTTTTTTTGTATTTCCATATCAAATTGAGAATTGCTCATTCCATGTCTGTGAAGAACTGTGTTGGAATATTGATGACTATTGCATTGAATCTGTAGATTGCTTTTGGTAGAATGGCCATTTTGACTGTTAATCTTACCAATCCATGAGTATGGAATATCAATCTGTTTTCTGAGGTTTTCTTTGACTGCTTTTTTGAGAGACTTGAAGTTCTTGTCATATAGATCTTCACCTGATTGATTAGAGTTACTCCAAGATATTTTATAGTATTTGTAACTATTATAAAGTATGTTGTTTCCCTAATTTCTTTCTCAGTTCTTTTATCATTGGTATACATGCAAGTTACTGATTCAACTTAATTTTATATGCAGCCATTTTGCTGAAGATGTTTCTCAGCTGTAGAAGATCTTTGTTTGTTGTTTTGGGTTACTTATGTATTCTATCTTATCACCTGCAAATAATGATACCTTGACATTTTCTTTGCCGTTTTTTATCCCCTTGATATCCTTTTGTTGTTTTATTACTCTAGCTACATCTTCAAGAACTATATTGAATAGATACAAGGAGAGTGGTCAGCCATGTCTCATTCCTGATTTTAGTGGAATTTCTTCAAGTATCTCTCCATTTAATTTGATGTTGGCTGTTGGTTTGCTGTATATTGCTTTTATTATATTTAGGTATGAACTATGAATTCCTGATCTTTCTAGTACTTTTAAGATGAAGAGGTTTTTTGTCAAATGCTTTTCCTGCATTGAATTATATGATCATGTGATTTTTTTTCATTTTTTGTTTGTTTATATAATGGATTATGTTAATGGATTTTTGTATATTGAACCATCCTTGCATCTCTAGAATGAAACTTGCTCAATTGTGGTGAATGATGTTGCTGATGTGTTCTTGAACTCAGTTTTCTAGAATTTTTTTGAGTATGTTTGCATCAATATTCATAAGCAAAACTGCTCTCATTCTTTATGGGATCTTTGTGTGGTTTGGGTATCATAGTAAATGTGGCTTCATAGAATAAATTAAGTAGTGTAGTGTTCCTTCGGTTTCTGTTTTATGGAAGAGTTAGAGGAATGTTGGTATTTAGCTCTTCTTGTAAGGTCCAGTAAAATTCTCTGCTGAAATCATCTGGGCTTTTTTTTTTTTTTTTTTTTTTTTTTTTTTTTTTTTTTTGGTTAGGAGGTTTTTAAAGACTTCTTCTGTTTCTTTAGGGGATATGGGACTGATTAGATAGTTTACCTGCTTTTGATTTTCTGTGTCATCATTTTCATTGTACTCTAGGAAGTCTTTCATTTCTTTCTTTATTTCTTCCCTACCAAGTTATCATTGAGTAGAGAGTTGTTCACTTTCCATTGCTATGTGGGTTTTCTGTGTTTTTATTGTTAATGAAGCCTAGACTTAGTCTGTGGTGATCTGATAGGATGCATTGGATGAATTCAGTCTTCTCGTATCTCTTGAGGCTTGTTTTGTGAGAGTTTTTATATGATCAATTTTGGAGAAGGTACCATGAGGCACTGAGAAGGTATATATTTTATTGCCTGGTGGCAGTTAGTATATATGAGGTGGCAATAGGGGTGAAGAAGGCTGAGACTTAGGGCTGTAAATTTGGATTGCAGTGGGAGTTGAAGGGTATCCAGTAGGGCGTGATAGCTAGCATTGTATGTGGGTTGTCACTTGAGGGAATAGTCCAGGACGACTGACACCTGTAATTTTAAAATGGAAAGCAACTGTGCTGAGTCCAGCTAGCATGGCCTACTGAATAAATATTTTTGGTGTCACTGTTGCAGGGACCATGTTCAAGAGGACATTATTCCTAGCACAGTGTATGGGGTAGTATCCAGTAAATCAAAGTCATAAAGTATGGAGGATGGACAAAATTTGTGCAGCAGAGCTCAGTGCATAACAATGTGTATGTGGTGGCAGAGATCAGGGAGAGGTGTCCAGGAGGACCTGATTCCTAACAGTCTTTGTGGAGTGTGGGTGTCTATGTGTGCATGCATGCACATGTGTCCTGTTGGCCTGCTATCTAATGTGTACCTGGGATTTGTTGGAGGAGTACTAGCAGAGGCTCATACCTAAGAGAGAATGTTGGTTAGGGATAAATATGCCATAGGACCTGATACCAAGTACTATATTTGAGTACACAGCCTCCAGGGAAGGGGTGCCCAGCAAGGCCTGCCAGACACATGTGGCATTGGCATAAGCACAGGGGAATATCTTGCAAGGTCTGCTTCTAACAGTATTGTGGAGTAGGAAGACTACATGCCCTGACACCTAGATGTGTGTATGTGACAGTGTCCCTTGTGTGTCCAGCTGGACATGATGCCCAGTGGTCTTTGTGGGGTGGCAGAAGAGTTGAACGCGTGTCTAGAAGACTCTGATATCTAGCATTGTATGTGGAATGTCAGCCTGGGGGTATAGTCCTGCAAAGCCTGATGTGTATAAATTTTAACAGGAGGGCATCACCTACACCACTGTAGTTTAGATAACAATGGTGAAGGACTATCAACAAACACAGTATGTGTGGTTTAAGAAAGGGGGTAGGTCAGTGGGGCCTGGTACTTAGTTGTATATGTATGGCTCCAGAAGTTTGTGCAGCCTGACCTTACACTGAGACCCATGATGCTGGACAGTATGGAGTGAGTGTCGGGCTGGAGATGTTTTTTTTTTTGGCAGGGTTGTTGGTGGTAATACAGTCTGACACCCAACTAGGTCTCTAATGGGGTAGGATTTTTGTGCACTGTGGTAGGTTATCTCTGTCGTTCCTTACCTACTAAGGCATATCTGATTAGCTTTAATAAAGACCCACAGGCCTATATCTGTACAGAATATGGAAGATGGGTCTTTTGTTCCAAGAGAGGAACTGTGGGAAGAATTGAAGGGTCAGAGAGATTCACCAGCCAGACATGCAGAAAATGAGATGTACTGAGTATGAGGTTATGGAACACGTGGCAAATGTGAATTAGAATAAAGTGGTCATTGAAGTTATACATGCTTGTTGTGGGGCAGCAAGCTAAGGCCTTAGCTACAATAAATAAAGGTAAGTCATCATGTTATTATTCAGGGGCTGGTGGGTCAAGACATTCCTGCGATAGTTCTGTGAAGTTGTTCAGGAAACAACAGTGAGTATAGTCTGGGGTTGGGTTGCCACAGGCCTGATATATAACAGTGTCTGTGGATTGTCATCAAAGGGGGGGAGGTTATTTAACAAGACCCGTATCTGTCTAGCAGTGCCTGCAGAATGGGGAAGGCAGAGGGCATGGTACCTAGAAGTTTATGTGCTGGAGAGCTGTGTAACAGTACTCAATAGCCAGTTCCTTTGTGGATTGCGGGGGTGCCCAGCTGGCCCTGCTATGATTCCTGTTCATCCACAGTAAATGCCACATGTGCTGCTGTGGAACAGGCTTTCCAGGATGCCCTCCCAGGGATACTGTTTCATTACACTGGAAGGGTCTGTGCTTTGGAGGCCTGAAATCTAAAAGTGGGTATGTGGTGCTAACATGGAGGTGTCTGTCAGAGTTTGTTGAATCACTAGGCTGCTGGCTGCCCCTAGTGATATGTGTAACAGGGCCTGATTTATAGCACATTATCGTGCATAGATGTATAATATGGTGTATGCAGCTAGTTAGGCAGGGCATATCAGGGCCAGATTATTTAGTGTGCAGGCAAACAGCAGTTTTGCTGCTAATGATCTAGAAGTGGGAAAGGGGTTTTGGAGGGGCAGGATGGGATAGTTAGCTGTTTTCCCTAAATAAGCTGTTCTATACAGATTGGGTCTGTTGTCTCTTTTTCCAACTACCAGTTATTTGCTATACTATCAGTTGCATTTCTTCTGTAACCCCAAATATCAGACATCCTGGATATGTGAGATCAGTTTAGGGAGTCAGGTTTCATGGAGGTCCGTTTAAGAATTACATATCTTTCTTTTCACTAGGGAGGGAGGAATGAAGCTAGCCTCTCCTCTCCCCTAATATGCAGAGAGACCAGACATAGTGAAAGGGGAGTTTGGGAGTGAGCGCTTGCCTGGCTGAATCATTCTATCATACACGTGACTTGGGAAAAAGCATACTTGTACTAGGTTGTTGACTAGTATCTAACAAAGAACAGGGAGTCCTGGATAAGTGGTGGGTACTTTCCTCGGGAGCATGGCAGGGAGGGGAGCCTACAGAGACATCTTAGCTGTTCTGGGAGGTGTGATGGCACAAACAGCTGTTGCAGCAGGCTATGCACTTATCCAAATGCTGATTATTCTCAGCTCCTAGGAGGTGTCAAGGCTACATCTTCAGTTCCCTACAAGCCCAATATTTCCTTACATTTCCTGGGAGAAAAAGAGGTCTCAACCTTCCTGTTCTTCATCGTCATGATCAGAAGGGTGGGAAGTCCAGCTGGGAGGCTGCAGTGGACCCAGGCTGTAACCCATGCTCTTCTGCACTGCAGTGGATGCCTGCTGTAAGCTGTGTCCTCCTGGGCTGCATGGAGCCCTACTCTAAACCAAACCCTCATGGGCTGAGGTGGAGACCATGTGTAAGCTGTGCTGTCCTGGGTTTCACAGGTGTCCCTGCTGGATCCTCCTTCACTGTGAACTGAGCCTAGGACTGCCTAAGGAGAGAGTTTGATCTCCAGTCTCAGAGGGACCAAGGTCTGCCAATGAGAACAGGAAGAGCATACATTCATGGGGAGAAGATGTCAGTGGGCAATGTTGTCATCCCTCCCTCTTCATGGACTTCTCGAATTTATCAGAGTTCCTCTGGAGCCAGGAAGTAGAGCACACCCTGGATTATCACACCTAGACATTTAGTAACATTTTCCTGACCAGCCTCTTTTGTGAATACACTTGTGCTCTTATGAACAAAGGTATGGCCTCTGTGAGTTCATTGTCAATGATGTAGATATCTGTCTTCATGAAGTGAAATATGAAGAAGAGTCTTGAAGTGTACTCATGAAGGGAGCACTTTGCCTCGGGTCACACTTATCCTCAGGGAGTCCTGTTTGTCCTTTGGACCTGAAATTTATCATAGCTCTGGGGGAACTCCAGCTCTCTGTCCTGGATTGGCCAGGAGCCCAAAAAGCAGTCCTTGTCAAGAACCTGGTCTTCCTAACTATGCCACATTTATCAAAAGTAACCAAATCCAGAACAGGACTCACCCCAGGTCTCTTAAATTTCAAGTCTCCTGTAGGAGATTCATCTCACTCCTGAGTTCAATGTGCGTTATAGTGGCTGTGGATTCCAAACCAGCAACTAGAGCTGACAATCCCAGGGGCACCAGAGTTCTGCTTACCATGGCAGCAGGAGGCTCTGCTCTTACATGTTGCAATACTCTGGTATACAGCAACATCCAGGTAGGTCTGCTTCCAGCTCCATCTCTCCTGGTCTAACTCAGGTTCCTGCACAGTCACAAAGAGATCATACTCCACCCAACCCTCAATTAAAGGGAAAGACAGGAAGACACAGGTCTCCTAGTATTTCCCCTCTTTCCAACACAAGATACATTAGAGGCATAATCTCTGCTCTGACAGAAGTCACTCAGAGACTGTGATGGTCTGGGGTTCCCATACTCAGAGCACCTGGCTAAAAACCAGGTCAGTTAGAGAGCCTTTCCTTAGAGTCCATAGTCTCCAATTGCCTGAGAAGGAATTCTATATATGCATCCTGCTGGGTTCCTAAGATTGAGGGCTATACCTATTGAAAGCAGAGTTGGACTTCATGTGTGACCCCAGACATATAAGCAGTTATCAGAAAATCCTGGAGACAAAGTGACAGCTGCTGCTGCTTTTGATAGTGTATACACATTAACTCCACTTTTTGTCCAGACCTAAGTATCATGCAGAAAGTTATGCCAGCCTGAAGGGTGCTCCAGTTCCATCCAAGAACAGGAATGAATTGTATATTGCTCCTTCCTGGTTACTATCATTGCATCTTGGGAATCTTTAAATGTATAGTGTATTTGTTTGTTTGTGTGTGGGGTGAGTGTGTGTGTGTGTATGTGTGTGTGTGTGTGTGTGTGTGTGTGTGTGTATGTGTGTGCAGTGACCCTGGTGATAATGATTTCTGGACAGCTTTGTCTCTTCAAGTGTGGTTTTGTGCTTCCTCCTCCTGTTCTTCATCTCCTTCTCATTATCCTCCTCTTCATACTCCTTTTTCTTGTTTTTCTTCTCCTCCTTTGTTGAAATTGTACTATATCCTTCTATGCAGGAAGGCGCTCAAATAGTTAGAGTGACATTAGCCAAAGATGGCAGTGAGATTTAGACCTGGTTACACAAGAAGAATGCAAGTAAGGCAAAACAGGATAAAAAACTAAAAGAAAACTCAGGAAAAACTTTAGGGATACTGGTGAAAGAGTAGGGTATGTTTGAAGCAACCTATCAGAAATGATTATTTCTGTGCCATCATTTCTCCAGGGAACTCCTGGGTGCCCTCACCTTGAGCATCTTGCATGACATACAGTCCACTCAAGTGGCAGGAGAGGTGTCGAGGGGAATCCTGGGGCAGCTGGTCACTCAGATAAGTTGAGGACTTTCCAGGTGTACAGGCAAGTAACACTGGTTGGCATCATGATTCTCTGAATCTTGGTCTGGCTCCATTGCCACACCCACTGCAGTGGAGTGTACATGACAAGTCCAAAAGCTTGGCCATAGACCTGAGACACAAAGTTTCACAGAAACTGGTCTCCTGGAGAGTCTTTGTCATTCCATAACAGGGATGTGGTCCAGATATGTCCTGGCCATAGTCGGTGATAGGCTTAGAGTGCTTTCTTTCAGTATTGTTTTATTTTTATCAGTATTGAATGATTTGACTTATTCAGACAAAATGCCTTCAGTGTTGAAAGAGATAGTGAAACAAATCAGGCATTGCAGTTTACTGGGTAAGAGTAGAAGTCTCAGGGCAAGTCTAAAAAGTAAACTTAGAATAACAGCTGAGTCACTTTCTTTTTTTTTTTTGATTTCTTATTTATGTTCTGAATTTTTTTTATTTTTTTTTTATTTTTTTTTTATTTTTTTTTAATATTTTTATTACATATTTTCCTCAATTACATTTCCAATACTATCCCAAAAGTCCCCCATAGCGCCCCCCACTTCCCTACCCACCCATTCCCATTCTTTTGGCCCTGGCATTCCCCTATATTGGGGCATATAAAGTTTGCAAGTCCAATGGGCCTCTCTTTCCATTGATGGCCGACTAGGCCATCTTTCAATACATATGCAGCTAGAGACAAGAGCTCCAGGGTTCTGGTTAGTACATCATGTTGTTCCAACAATAGGGTTGCAGATCCCTTTAGCTCCTTGGGTACTTTCTCTAGCTTCTCCATTGGGAGCCCTGTGATACATCCAATAGCTGACTGTGAACATCCACTCCTGTGTTTGCTAGGCCCCGGCATCGTCTCACAAGAGACAGCTATATTTGGGTCCTTTCAGCAAGATCTTACTAGTGTATGCAATGGTGTCAGCGTTTAGAAGCTGATTATGGGACGGATCCCTGGATACAGCAGTCTCTAAATGGTCCATCCTTTCATCACAGCTACGAACTTTGTCTCTGTAACTCATTCCCTGGGTGTTTTGTTCCCAATTCTAAGAAGGTGCACAATGTCCACACTTTGGTCTTCATTCTTCTTGAGTTTCATGCGTTTATCAAATTGTATCTTATATCTTGGGTATCCTTTCATATGCAGGAATTTACAATGGTCTAGGAAGTAGGAGGGTTGTGGTTTAGGAGGAACTAGAGTATTGAATTATTCATGAAAAATTTAGCAAGTGCAGAAGCCCCCTCTTGGCGGCTTATACAATAGACTTGAATTGTGACTAGGGTATGAAATCCTTACCAGGCTCCTAGAATAGCTGACATTAGATAGGGCCGCTTATGCATTACTCTGTTTTGTGTAAAGAGTCATTATGCATCAGATGAACTCAATATATCACCTAACTTCCTTGTTTTCTTCTGTAATATAATTCTGATACTCGATTTGAGAAATTACGTTCGTGTCTGTTTGTCACTCACCAACTCCTTTCCCACCTGAGTACCAGGACCCTGATTTCTCCAGAGGGCTGAGGAGCCGACTGAGCCAGCCTGTGGCACTGCATGACAGGTCAGGGCCGTTCTTTTTTCCAGGATTTCTGTACAGTACCAAATGATATTTCCTCATCTGTATTAAGCAATTCCATTTCAGGGATGTCTTGAGGTGAATCTGCAGTTTGATGGTAGGGAGCTTGTAGGGAGCCAATCGACAAAGGCTACCCCATGGAAAGAGCAAGGTAGAAAGGAAAATAAGCAGAATCCCCAGAGTGAGTGGAAAGAGGAAAGATGGCTAACTTCCCACCTACTAATGGGTTGGAGAAAGGAAAGTCTGCACTGACTGCTCAGCCTAAGGTTTACTCTAACTCCAAGTGTAACTTTCTCCTGGATGAGTTTAAGTGCAATCACTCTCCTGAGGTCATCCTGTGTGTGGAATTGCCATATTTTGGCATCACCTTGGTAAGGATGGCTAGTCCATGTGGAAGCTGAAGTCTGCTACCCTACAGAACTTCCCAGATCTCCATGGTTGCAACCTCATCTCTGCCTTGTTTGAGATCCTGGAGAAATGAGGAGTTACATAAACCACCAGGTGGAGTACACTGATAGACAGCACTTCCATTGCTAGTAGACAGGCCTTGCTTTACAACTTGTGCACTGTGTCAAATACATTCCTAAGTACTGGGCCATGAATGACTCCCCACCAATACTTTGCCAATATAATCTGCAATCAACAACAGCAGCTTCATTTCTGGATTCAGATCTTCCAAGGGTGAGAGATTGTCTGTCTGCTGAGTCTTGATTGACATATGGAGCATAAATCATTTACATAACAGACAATGGAGCCAGGCATCACAGAACAAGAAGACTGCTTTAAGAGTCATATTTCTCAGAAAGGGTCTTACAAAGTGTGGGCAAAGCCTTCAATCAAGGCAACATTATCATGTGAAAATCTCTTGCAATTGCACTGGTATTTATACTCAGTATGAGGTTGTAAATAGGTTTGTCCCCTTAGACTCTTGTGGTTGAATGCTTGGCCCACAGGGAGTGACATTATTTGGAAGTGTGTCTTGTTGGAATAAGTGGTCTTGACAGAGGAATTGTATCACTTTATGGGTGGGCTTTGAGATCCTCCTTCTACCTGCATGAACTAATCTTTCCTGGCTGGCTTCTGATCAAGGCATAAAACTCTTAGCTTTTTTTTCTAGTACCATGCCTGTCTGAAAGATGTCATGTTTCTGGCTGTGGTGATAATGGACTGAACCTCTGAACCTGTAAGCCAGTCCCCATTTATATACGTTGCCTTGTTCATGGTGTCTCTTTACAGCAATGGAAGCTCTAAGACACTCACCTTTCAGAGAGATGAGGGCTATTAAAAGGAATCATTGGCAACACACATAGACATTTTTGTGTCCAAGTGTGTACTTAATTAAAATGAACTTGTAACACTTGGGTTGATAATGATTCTCCCAAGGGCTACAGTTAAAACAGTCCTGATGCCTGGGAAATCGCACTTTCCCAGAGCTCAAGAGTCTCCACCAACAAGATGAGCTGTCACTATTGCTCTTTGCTCTCTTCCAGAACTTGAATCTCAGACCCTGTAGTCATTATACACACATACATGTGCAAGAATAAAGAAACCATGAGTTGGGTGGCAGGTGGGAAAATCTGAGAGGCTGGGGCATGACTGAAGTGGACACAGTTCTCCTGTACAGAGTTCTCAAAGATATATGAAATCATTAAATTAAAAGAAATAAAAATGGAAGGTTTGGAGGAAACCTAGAAAGTCCTCATGGACCATGAGGGCTAGTTAGCAAGAGATTGAAACTATTTTCCAAAGGTACTGGTCAACTCATGTAAAAATTGGGGAAGTTGCTACAGCTGAGAAAAAAAATTTCTGGATTGAAATTATCCATCACTAAAGCAGTGCAATGCATGATCAGAAACGGCAGTGGAAAATAACATTTAATTTTGAGACACTTTTTTTTATTATGTATTTTCCTCATTTACATTTCCAATGCTATCCCAAAAGTCCCCCATACCCCCCCCCCCACTTCCCTACCCACCCATTCCCATTCTTTTGTCCCTGGCATTCCCCTGTATTGGGGTATATAAAATTTGCAAGTCCAATGGGCCTCTCTTTCCAGTGATGGCCGACTAGGCCATCTTTTGATACATATGCAGCTAGAGACAAGAGCTCCGGGGTACTGGTTAGTTCATCATGTTGTTCCCCCTATAGGGTTGCAGATCCATTTAACTCCTTGGGTACTTTCTCTAGCTTCTCCATTGGGAGCCCTGTGATCCATCCAATAGCTGACTGTGAGCATCCACTTCTGTGTTTGCTAGGCCCCGGCATAGTCTCACAACAGACAGCTATATCTGGGTCCTTTCAGCAAAATCTTGCTAGTGTATGCAATGGTGTCAGGGTTTGGAAGCTGATTATGGGATGGATCCCTGGATATGGCAGTCTCAAGATGGTCCATCCTTTCATCATAGCTCCAAACTTTGTCTCCATGTCTTCCATGGGTGTTTTGTTCCCAATTCTAAGAAGGGGCATAGTGTCCACATCCACTTATCAGTGAATACATATTGTGTGAGTTCCTTTGTGATTGTGTTACCTCACTCAAGATGATGCCCTCCAGGTCCATCCATTTGGCTAGGAATTTCATAAATTCATTCTTTTTAATAGCTGAGTAGTACTCCATTGTGTAAATGTACCATAATTTCTGTATCCATTCCTCTGTTGAGGGGCATCTGGGTTCTTTCCAGCTTCTGGCTATTGTAAATAAGGCTGCTATGAACATAGTAGAGCATGTGTCCTTCTTACCGGTTGGAACATCTTCTGGATATATGCCCAGGAGAGGTATTGCTGGATCCTCCGGTAGTACTATGTCCAATTTTCTGAGGAACCGCCAGACTGATTTCCAGAGTGGTTGTACAAGCTTGCAATCCCACCAACAAAGGAGGAGTGTTCCTCTTTCTCCACATCCTCGCCAGCATCTGCTGTCACCTGAATTTTTCATCTTAGCCATTCTGACTGGTGTGAGGTGGAATCTCAGGGTTGTTTTGATTTGCATTTCCCTGATGATTAAGGATGTTGAACATTTTTTCAGGTGCTTCTCTGCCATTTGGTTTTCCTCAGATGAGAATTCTTTGTTCAGTTCTGAGCCCCATTTTTTAATGGGGTTATTTGATTTTCTGCAGTCCACCTTCTTGAGTTCTTTATATATATTGGATATTAGTCCCTTATCTGATTTAGGATAGGTAAAAATCCTTTCCCAATCTGTTGGTGGTTTTTTTTGTCTTATTGATGGTGTCTTTTGCCTTGCAGAAGCTTTGCAGTTTCATGAGGTCCCACTTGTCAATTCTCGATCTTACAGCACAAGCCATTGCTGTTCTATTCAAGAATTTTTCCCCTGTGCCCATATCTTCAAGGCTTTTCCCCACTTTCTCCTCTATAAGTTTCAGTGTCTCTGGTTTTATGTGAAGTTCCTTGATCCATTTAGACTTGTCCTTAGTACAAGGAGATAGGAATGGATCGATTTGCATTCTTCTACATGATAACAACCAGTTGTGCCAGCACCATTTGTTGAAAATGCTGTCTTTCTTCCACTGGATGGTTTTAGCTCCCTTGTCAAAGATCAAGTGACCATAGGTGTGTGGGTTCATTTCTGGGTCTTCAATTCTATTCCAGTGGTCTACTTGTCTGTCACTATACCAGTACCACGCCGTTTTTATCACAATTGCTCTGTAGTAAAGCTTTAGGTCCGGCATGTTGATGCCACCAGAGGTTCTTTTATCCTTGAGAAGAGTTTTTGCTATCCTAGGTTTTTTGTTATTCCAGATGAATTTGCAGATTGCACTTTCTAATTCGTTGAAGAATTGAGTTGGAATTTTGATGGGGATTGCATTGAATCTGTAGATTGCTTTTGGCAAGATAGCCATTTTTACAATGTTGATCCTGCCAATCCATGAGCATGGGAGATCTTTCCACCTTCTGAGATCTTCTATAATTTCTTTCTTCAGAGACTTGAAGTTTTATTATACAGATCTGTCACGTCCTTAGTTAGAGTCACGCCAAGATATTTTATATTATTTGTGACTATTGAGAAGGGTGTTGTTTCCCTAATTTCTTTCTCAGCCTGTTTATTCTGTAGACATAGACACTGTTTAAATGTGTCACACTATTTCTTTTATACTGTAAATTTTTTGAAGACAGGAATTCCTTCAGTCTTGTTGCCCTTGGGACCCAGTAGGTGATCCCCAGTGAAAGGTGAAGGATCACTGACTGAATACATAACTGAAGGATTTTGTACTCAGGGATGACCTGCAGCTGAGAGCAAACTGAAAATCTGCTCTTCAGAAATAGATCTGTATTTTGGGACCTGAGAAAGGAAATGCAATACGGAGCAAGCTCTCCTGTGGCCAGAGGCAATGGGATGGGGAGGTGCACCCTAGCTGGCACAGTCCTGGAAAGGAAGCATAGAGCATGCAAAGCCTCTCTCCTCAACCCTGCTGTAATGACTGTCTGCTTGTGGTAGGGACATTTACCTTCTCATGTGCATACAGGAGTCACATGTCCTCAGTATGACCAATCAGGAGAGTCCTGGTTCGCTAGCCAGTCTGATTGGCCAGGTTTTGGACATGTGGCCAATTAGGTCTTGACCAGGAGTTACAGTTGGTGCGAGTTTGCTGAGACAGTTGGTAACTGACCTGTTATAACTGAGGTTAAGTTTTCACTCTGGGGCTACAGAGGCAGAGACAGTTTGCTCAGGCATGATTTCAGGAGAGCTGCTCCTGTCTACTCCCCCAGCACCCAGGTATAGCCTAGTTTTTCTAGTCTTGCTGATGATGTGACTCCCTAACCCGCCTTCTCACCTTGTCAGAACCACTTTGGTTGTGTTGTAGGCACTGACCCTTTCTTCCCACTGCCTGGCTATTGGAGGCCTTGGGGCTGCAGAATATAGCTTCAGAACCTCCCAGGACTCTGTGCAGCACTCCCTGGACAGTTCGTGGTGGCTGAGACAATCAGGCTCTTGCCCAGCAAAAGTCCTGTGGACCATCACAGGGAAGCAGAGCCTTGCCCTCTTTCATGTCCCCCTTTTATGTCCAGGATCCTCCAAAAAACGGGCACATTATGCATAGAAATGAGAACAGTCACAGTTGTCTTCAGAGACTTGGCTTGTCACATGAAGCATTATCCTTAGTTCCACCTATTTTCTGGAAACGACACTTTTCATTCTTTGATTTTGTTTGTTTGTTCGTTTTCGAGAGAGGGTTTACTCTGTGTAGTCCTGGTTGTCCTGGAACTCACTCTGTAGTCTGGCCTTGAACTCAGAAATATGCCTGCCCCTGCCTCCCAGGTGCTAAGATTAAAGACATCTGCCACAATGCTGGGCTGACACTTTTTATTCTTAAGGCTAGGTCCTTTTTCATTTCGTACACTCTTCACATGATTTTATTTATGGATTTGTGTATTTCAGACTCACGTTATATTCGTGAGTGAACTGATGTTCATGAACATGAGCTTATAAATGTGTTGTTTATCATGAAGTATCACGGATTCTTGTTAAGGTTTGTTATATCTTTTACGTGAAAATATTGGTAATCATATTTGGTTTACTCTACTTTTAATTGTTTGTGTGTGTCTGCCCACATGGGAAGGACAGAGGACAAACTGTGAGGCCAGTTCTCCCATTCCACCATGTGGGCTCCAGGAACAAAACTTGGATCATCTGGTCTGGTCGGGAGCCACTCTATCCACAGAAGCAGCGAACTCTCTCTTTGTCTGATTTTGGTTACAGGGTAATGTTGGCTTTCTGAAACACAGTGGAAAATGTCCCTTCCCTTTTATTTCATGGAATTATCTTAGGAACATTGGTGTTCTTTGAAAGTCTGGTAGAATTCATTTATGAATATGTCAAGCCTTGGACTTTTGTTGATTTTTTTCCTGTTAATATTTTAAAATAATTGCTTGTTATTGATCTTTTCTAGCATTTTATATGTATTTTGAAATTTGTCCATTACTCCCTGTTTCACAATTGGTTGCAGTATAGGTTTCTTATATCTGTTTCAAAGATTTTTAGATATGTTCTAATGGTTCTTTTTTTTTTTTTTTCTCTTTAAGATCTATACAATTTTTTTGTGGTGAGTTAGTACACTGTTGCTGTCCTCAGACACACCAGAAGAGGGCAGCAGATCCCATTACAGGTGGTTATGAGCCACCATGTGGTTGCTGGGAATTAAACTCAGGACCTCTGAAGGATCAGTTAATGCTCTTAAAGCTCAAGCCATCTCTCCAGCCCTGTTCTAAAGGTTGTTAGAGCCTTGCTGTATCTGCTACTGTATCACAGTCATTTGTCTCTAGTTTTACTCTGTATCTTCTCATATCCTTAGATTTGGGAATGCTTCCTCAGTTTCTCTCCTTTCCAAGGTCCTGGATTTTTTTTTCAATGTTCATTATTTTCTGTTTGGTTAGTCTCAGCTCTCACTTTCAGCCTGTTTTATCAGCTACTGGTTCGGGGTTGTGTTTGTTGCTCTTTTCCTTTTTTTTTAATCTTAAAGTTTTTTATTAATTAAATGCATTATATACACCAAAAATATTAATAATGAGTATTTTGAGAATCAAATACAAAAATTTTGTTCAACTTTTATATTCATAGCCTTACATACCCTAAAAATATCATTGATGAACATCTAATACTGCCCGTATCTGAGGATCCAATATCTAATATTGAATACTAAATTGTTTCAAAACATACAAAATATTCTTTAGGAATTAAGCATAGTATAAGAGTATAAAATATGAAAATGAATCATTGAGAAATATATTCAAAAGCCATTATATGATACCAACTGACATAGGTATTGAAAACACACTATATGTCTGTGTACACTATCTAACTATAAGTTTGCTTAAAAAAGATTATCAGTGTTTCTAGGAGAGAAATTATTTCATCAGTAAATATAGTTTAAAAATTTTAAAATGGAAAAAACTCTTTGAAGTTAAACATTAAGAAAATGCTAATTTCAAGCACAGTGATCAAAAATTACCAATAATAATTCCATGATGTTTGTAAAACATGATTTTAATATTTCCAACTGTTAATATTCCACAAATAGAATAATTATTTTAAGATATATTTCATTATGTCTCCCTTTTCATTTCTGATTTTAGTAATTTGGATTCTGTCTCTGTGCCCTCTGGTTAGTCTGGCTAAGAGTTTATCTATGTTGTTGATTTTTTTCAAAGAACCAGCTCCTGGTTTTGTTGATTCTTGTACAGTTCTTTTTGTTTCGTTTTGGTTGATTTCAGCCCTGAGTTTGACTATTTTCTGTCATCTACTCCTCTTGGGTGTATTTGCTTCTGTTTGTTCTAGAGTTTTCTGGTGAGCTGTCAAGCTGGTAGTGTAAGCTCTCTCCAGTTTCTTCTGGGAGGCAGTCAGAGCTATGGGTTTTCCTCTTAGCACTGCTGTCATTGTGTCCCATAAGTTTATGTATGATGTATCTTCATTTTCATTAAATTCTAAAAAGATTTTAATTTTTTCTTTATTTCTTCTTTGACCAAGTTGTCATTGAGTTGAGTGTTGTTCAGTTTCCATGTGTATGTGTGTTTTCCATTGTTTTTGTTGGTATTTAAGACCAGCCTTAGTGTGGTGATCTGATAGGGTGCATGGGATTATTTCAATCTTCTTGTATATATTGAGGTCTGTTTTGTGATTGATTATATGGTCAATTTAGGCGAAGGTACCATGAGGGCTGAGAAGAAAGTATATTCTTTTGCTTTAGGATGAAATGTTCTATAAATATCTGTTAGATCCATTTGGTTCATAACTTGTTAGCTTCACTGTGTCTCTGTTTAGTTTGTTTCCATGATCTGTCCATTGCTGAGAGTTGAGTGTTAAAGTCTCCCACTATTACTGTAAGGGGTACAATGTGTGTTTTAAGCTTTAGTAAAGTTTATTTTATGAATGTGAGTAGCATTGCATTTGGAACATAGATGTTAAGAATTGAGAGTTCATCTTGGTAGATTTTTCCTTTGAGCAGTGTGAAGTGTTCTTCCTTATCTTTTTTGATAACTTTTGGTTGAAAGTTTATTTTATTCGATATTAGAATGGCTACTCCAGCTTGTTTCTTGGAACCATTTGCTTGGAAAATTGTTTTCCTACATTTTACTCTGAGGTATTGTCTATCTTTGTCACTGAGATGGATTTCCTGTGTGCAGGAAAATGCTGGGTTCTGTTTACATATCCAGTCTGTTATCCTATGTTTTTTTATTGGGGAATTGAATCCATTGTTGTTAAGAGATATTAAGAAAATGTGACTGTTACTTCTTGTTATTTTTGTATTTAGAGGTAGAATTATGCTTCTGTGGCTATCTTCTTTTAAGTTTGTTGAAAGATTGTTTTCTTGCTTTTTTCTAGGGTGTAGTATCCCTCCTTGTGTTGGTGTTTTGCATCTGTTATCCTTTATAAGGCCGTATTTATGGAAATAAATTGTGTAAAATTTGGTTTTGTCATGGAACATCTTGTTTTCTCCAGCTATGATAATTGACAGTTTTGCTGGATATAGTAGCATGGGCTGGAATTTGTGATTTGTTAGGGTCTGTATGACATCTGCCCAGGATCCTCTAGTTTTCATAGTCTCTGGTGAGAAGTCTCGTGTAATTCTGATAGGTCTGACTTTCTATGTTACTTGACCTTTTTCCCTTATTGCTTTGAACATTCTTTCTTTGTTTAGTGCATTTGGTGTTTTGATTATTAGGTGACAGGAGAAATTCCTTTCCTGCCCCAGTCTATTTCTAGTTCTGTAGGCTTCTTCTATGTCCATGGGCATCTCTTTCTTTAGGTTAGGGAAGTTTTTTTCTATAATTTTGTTGAAGATTTTTACTGGCCCTTTAAGTTGGAAATCTTTGCTCTGTTCTATACCTATTATCCTGAGGTTTGGTCTTCTTATGGTGTCCTGGATTTCCTGGATGTTTTGGGTTAGGATCTTTTTGAATTTTGCATTTTCTTTGACTGTTGTGTCAATGTCTTCTATGGTATCTTCTGCACCTGAGATTCTCTCTTCTTGTATTCTGCTGGTGATGCTTGCATCTATGACTCCTGATATCTCTCCTAGGTTTTCTAACCCCCAGGTTTGTCACCCTTTGTGATTTCTTTATTGTTTTTATTTCCATTTTTAGATCTTGCATGGTTTTGTTAATTTCCTTCACCTGTTTGATTGTGTTTTCCTGTACTTTAAGGGATTTTTGTGTTTCATCTTTAAGGGTTTCTAGCTGTTTACCTGTGTTCTGCTTTACTTCAAGGGAGTTATTTATGTCCTTCTTAAAGTTTTCTATCATTGTCATGAAAAGTGATTTTAGATTCAAATCTTGCTTTTCTGATGTGATGATGTATCCAGGCCTTGCTCTAGTGGGAGAATTGGGTTCTGATGCTACCAAGTAACCTTGGTGTCTGTTGCTTATGTTCTTATGCTTGACTTCCCGCCATCCTGTTATATCTAGTGCTACCTACCCTGGCTATGTCTGACTGGAGCCTGTCCTTTCTGTGATCCTGGTTGTCAGAACTACTCAGAGTTCTGCTGTCTCTGGGATCCTGTGATTGTGATATCCTGTGATTCTGGGATCCTGTGATTGTGAGATCCTGGGTGTTTCAGAGCTTCTGGGAGTCAAGCTGCCTCTGGGATCCTGCGATACTGTGATTCTGCGAACCTGCAATCCTGGGGTTTTTAGAGAGCCTTGGAGTGGAGCTTCCTCTGGGTGTTGTGGGACTGACTGTGGAGTTTATGCTCAAGGTCTGCTCAGGGCAGGGACACAGACCAAAAGGCACCTATGCCACTGGTCAGGTGGAGTTCCTGGGTGCCTAAATCCCGCTGGTCCCAGTAACTTCCACTATTGTGTTGTGAGTTTTCTATTACCCAGAAGTGCACTATGGGACCATCTTACCTATCTCTTAGTTTTCTATGTGGGAATTGATAACAGTAAGGCTTCTTCCAAACCTGCTTCTCTTGTTTGTAATTCCATGGTTTTCATCTCATTGTTTGCTAGCTTATATTAGGTGGAAATTGTCAAGCAGTTTGCAGGGAATTGAAGAGAGCTGGCCATGATCCAGCTGGACCTGGAGGTCAGGCCCTCTGATAGTGTGACACTGTTGGGTGACCTCAGGAGCCTCAGTAGGCAGCTTTACATAGCTCTGCCACCTCCTCAAAGAGGTGTGGTGTGCTGTCAGGATCTTCTGAAAGGGGTGAGAAAAATGACACAGACAACAGGACTGAAATTAACAAATTAAGCTTCTGGACCATCCAAACATCATGAAGCTGCTCCACATCAGAAAATGCATCTTTATGGTGGTAGAATGTACAGCAGAGGGAGATGTTTTGAGCCACAGAAGGTTGACAGTTTTCAGGAGGAACAGGCTTAGCACATCCACACGCAGGTAATGTGTTCATTTCACTATGCCATGAGAACACCTTCGCACACAGGACATGAAATTGTATGTATTTGGTCTGGCCATCAAAGGTCCCTCTGGGCAATAGTTCAAGGGTGGTAGTGGTATAGTGTGTGGTAAGGTTACATCAGTTTCCCAACATATTATGTGTGGCAGAGAGGGACTATCTATTGGATCTGATCATAGCACTGTTTTGTCAGGTAGTGTGGGATGGGGTGAGCAACAGGACTTGATCTCCTAAAGCCTTACATTAACACCCTATATACTACATTGTTACTTCAAGTACCTGAAGTACAATCACCATATAGATTTCTGGACATCAGTCCTGGCTAGACAGCAGCTGTTTTGCCGTCTCATATACAATGCCAGGTGCCAGAACCTGTTAGGCATTCCCCTAACAACATTGCCATCAGAGATACAGGGACAGGTATTAGGACTTGCTTGTCATTTCACCAAGTGTCATTAACCAACATGTACTCCTAGATTCACATCTTGCAGATTCACAACCCCTGTCCTGGCATATACCCCAGGTGTAATGCACTGTTAAATAGCACTTGTACTTGTAGGCATCAGGAATTACTGTACAACCTCCCCAGTGCCTTGAATACATTCCTAAGTACTTGGCCATGCACTACTTCCCACCAAACACCACACTGACTGCTGGATATTGAAGCATGCTGAACCGGTCACCAACATATGCAGCACATTAGTCCTGTGTATCCTGTCCTTATGCCTGACAAAACTTTATATTGACTGATAGTCATCAGGTCTTGATGAATACTCCCTGCCACTGTACTTTCAACTCATTGCTATGTCCTGGGCCCTTCTTGACAGCCTCACATTAATGAAGCTCACATGTCCTTCTCAGTGTCAGGACCCTCTTAGACATCAGCCCCATTCAGCACCTACAACATTAGTTATCAGGCCTTGTTGGAGACTCCTGTACTCCTGTCACAGACTATAATCTACTATGTCATAGGCCCTGCTGGATAAACTTAGGACATCAGTCTTGATGGACTTGCCCTCAAGAGTCCGTGTGTGTACAATGCCAGCACGCTGTCCCCTAGGCCAACCTGTGTGGCAGTGAAAATGGAATTTCTAGTAAAGTCAGATAGCTAGCTCTGTGTGTGGAGTGGTATCCTCAGGGAAGAGGTATTTAGGTAGGCCTAGACACCTGAATGCTATGTGGGAAGGTGGCTTTGTGTGTCCATCCTTGCCTGAATGGACATCCTTGCCTGTAAATAGCACTGTGAGTGTGGGCACCCAGCATGGAGTGATAAAAGCAGTGTATTTAGGGCTGTGGGAAAGGGTAAAGGCGAGTGCAGCAGGATCTAGGGCCTAGCAGTTGTCCTTGATAGTGGAGGGGAATTCCTAGAGGGCTTCAAACCTCAGTGTGTGTCATGTGGATGGTGGAGAGTGTCCAGAAGGATCTCAATATGGCACTATATGTGGGGCTTCAGCAGGGGACAAGCTGTAGGGCCTGATAGCTTGCTTGTGTTTTTCAGATAGCAGCAGGGAGTTGGTTTGTCCAGTAGCTTCTGTCATCTGGTATAGTAAGTGGTGTAGCCACTCTGGTGTGTTGTCCTTTGAGTCCTGACACCTTAAACATTACATGGGTTCTAGATGAGTGTGTTCTACCCTGCCTGAAAATTATCATTGTATTTGGGGCAGCAGCATGGGAGAGTGGATATTATAAATATTATAAACTTATAGGTAGCAGACTCTTCTGATACCTCCCTCACAGATATACCATATACACTAGAAGCTATCAACTCCAGCTGCATATACCTGGGTGCATACAACCTTCCATAACTCAGGACCTAATGGGCCCTAACCCACATAATCTTATCATTGCAGGCACTTCTGGCCTTCACTTAGAGCCCTATATATACTGTCATAAAACAGATGCTGCTGGAACCCTAGCCACACTATTGGGTATTGGGTTTTTTATTTGACCCTCCTGGACACATTCCCTCACTGTCCCTATCACTTATAAAGATGCTGCTATGTTTTGGTCTATGCTGGTAAATCCACTGTACCTCACCCCACATACAATACTAAGTCTTATACCCTGTGAGACCCCCCTACCTCACATACATTGCTAGGAATCAGACCCTGCTGTTCCTGACCTCCTGTGTTCACTGCTAAGATTTGGTCTTGTTAGGAATTCAACTACCAAACTCAAGGCAATCTGAAGAATCTGGACCCCCTCATCCTGCCACCACTGTGCTTTGTATAGTGTCAGGTCGTACTGGACCTACCCAATACACAAAGTGTGGAGGGTCAGGACCTAGGGAGGCATGCTCCCCTTTTCCCAGTCATTTCCATCTGCACACATTACACATTGTCAACCATGGTGGACACTGCCCTGCTGTTTTCCAATAGGAACTCCTAGGTATCCAGCCTTTCCCCAGCTGCCCAGCTTGTCCCATGTATACTAGTATATCAGAGCCTATTGGATTCCCTTGATCCCTGTAGCTAACTCACATCTTCTGCCAGCTCTCAGAGCACCCTGGGTATCTTGATGCACACTTCCACCCTCTGCTACTTTACTGTTGTGTTTCAGGAGTTGTTATGCATCTTCTGACAAGCCTTCCCTCCTTCTTTCACAGTTCAATTTCTAGCAGTGTAGGGAGGGGGGCAGCAGCATCATGGTATCATAGCTAGCAGGGTGTGTGTTTGTTTGTGTGTGTGTATGTGTGTGTGTTGGCAGGTTTACCCTGCTGGTCCTACATTTGCACATTTATTAGGTTGAACGGTCATGTCTTCTCTTTTCCAGCTGAAGCTGCAACAAAATTCCTGAACAGGATGCGAAAGTGTTTCAGCTGAGCCTTGAGAGGTGAACGTACCTTGTCACCTGTCCCCTGGATGGGACAACTTGAGGAATGGCCATCCATATTCCCGTTCCCTACCCAGGACACTGCTAGTGTGCATATGAGGAGTAAGTCCACCACTAACTCTCTATCTCTGAAGGGCTTTCACTGTCCTGAAGTAGGCACAACTGGGTAGGCCCAGCAGGTCATGTCACTGATGCAGAAGAAAGGTAGAGAGCAGCATGGTAGATGCGTGCTGTGTGGGCTACACTGATTGTCTAAATGCAACATAAACACCAAGCGTCTTCCTGGCAGTGAGTGAAAGAGAAACTAAGCAGAGATGAGACAAAAGAGAGGAGGAAGGTTTATTACCGAAGGGGATGAGGAGAGCATTGGCATCCTATTTGAGAAGCCACATCCTGCTCCAGCAAGAAAAGCATGGGCACTTCACACCCCGAGCCTGTGCATGTAGGTAGAAGTATGGGTCTATCCCTGCACATGCTCAATGTAGGAAGACACTAGTGCCCTGAGCATGCTCAGTATAGGAGTTCACTAAACTCCTAAGCATGCACCCCACTCCTGGGCATATTCAATTTATGTTCATGGAGCACATACCCTAAAAACATAAATGACAGACAAAAGAGAAGACATTACATTTTTGCAGATTTCACAAGGTGCCTTCCTTGCAGGGTGGCTAAGAATACCACAGACCATGGCTAAGAACACCACAATGGACACTGAGACTGTTGTCAGCCCCTGGCCACAGGGCACACATAGACCCGTTTGAAGTTTGAAGCGATTTCTTATAGATTTCATGTTCAAGTAGTGTTGGGAATCTATGTACAATTCACTCAGTGTAAGCAGCAGTCACTGATCAAAACACTACAGCATTACATAGTTGCTTGTCCTTTTGGCCTTCTGGCCTCATCTCCTTCCTATAAGCCAGTGGTTTTCAACCTTCCTGACTCTGCAAGATTTTGATACAATTCCTCATGATGTGGTGACACTTCAACCATAAAATTACTTCATTGCTACCTCCAACCTGTAAATATTACACTGTTATAAAACATCATGTAAATATCTGATATGCAGGATATCTGATCTACAACCTCCAAAGTGGTTATGACCCTCAGGTTGAGAATTACCACTATAAGCTTCTCTGGCAGGGATATCAGCTTGGCCCTGAAACCTGAGAGAACCTCATGTCCAATGGTTGAGCACATCTCCCTGCCACAAGGCTCCATTCTCTGTGATGAGCCATCTACATTGCTGAAGTGTGATGGTGCAGGGATAAAATCACAGGTCTACCTCCTCCTTTTCCCAGGGTGGATCCTCCATTCTTGTGGTGGACAGATTGTGTTTAGAGGACATTATCCAGCCTGTATACTCAGGTTTTCCTTAGCTAAGACATACTATACTTGTGTTAGATTGGAGGCTAGTTCCAGGAAGGTGCTACAAACAAGGCCCCTGTATAGAACCTAAATGGAAATAGTTGGGCCTGCTCAGGTCCCTCAGAACAGGACATAAATTAGGGGTTTCAGTCCATTGATGGCCAAGATTGAATGGCAGTGCAGTGTTAGACCCCAGGTTCATCAGCTTGTGTCCAAACAGGATGCAAAAAATGGTGATGGACAACATCAGCACCCCTCAGGTGCTTTCTGGTTCCCCTTTTCTTTTTTTTTTTCTTTTCTTTTTTTTTTTATATATTTTTATTACATATTTTCCTCAATTACATTTCCAATACTATCCCAAAAGTCCCCCATAGCGCCCCCCCACTTCCCTACCCACCCATTCCCATTCTTTTGGCCCTGGCATTCCCCTATATTGGGGCATATAAAGTTTGCAAGTCCAATGGGCCTCTCTTTCCATTGATGGCCGACTAGGCCATCTTTCGATACATATGCAGCTAGAGACAAGAGCTCCAGGGTTCTGGTTAGTACATCATGTTGTTCCAACAATAGGGTTGCAGATCCCTTTAGCTCCTTGGGTACTTTCTCTAGCTTCTCCATTGGGAGCCCTGTGATACATCCAATAGCTGACTGTGAACATCCACTCCTGTGTTTGCTAGGCCCCGGCATCGTCTCACAAGAGACAGCTATATTTGGGTCCTTTCAGCAAAATCTTGCTAGTGTATGCAATGGTGTCAGCATTTAGAAGCTGATTATGGGACGGATCCCTGGATACAGCAGTCTCTAAATGGTCCATCCTTTCATCACAGCTACGAACTTTGTCTCTGTAACTCCTTCCCTGGGTGTTTTGTTCCAAATTCTAAGAAGGTGCACAGTGTCCACACTTTGGTCTTCATTCTTCTTGAGTTTCATGCGTTTAGCAAATTGTATCTTATATCTTGGGTATCCTAAGTTTTGGGCTAATATCCACTTATCAGTGAATACATATTGTGTGAGTTCTTTTGTGATTGTGTTACTTCACTCAAGATGATGCCCTCCAGGTCCATCCATTTGGCTAGGAATTTCATAAATTCATTCTTTTTAATAGCTGAGTAGTACTCCATTGTGTAAATGTACCATAATTTCTGTATCCATTCCTCTGTTGAGGGACATCTGGGTTCTTTCCAGCTTCTGGCTATTATAAATAGGGCTGCTATGAACATAGTGGAGCATGTGTCCTTTTTACCGGTTGGGACATCTTCTGGATATATGCCCAGGAGAGGTATTGCTGGATCCTCCGGTAGTACTATGTCCAATTTTCTGAGGAACCGCCAGACTGATTTCCAGAGTGGTTGTACAAGCTTGCAATCCCACCAACAATGGAGGAGTGTTCCTCTTTCTCCACATCCTCGCCAGCATCTGCTGTCACCTGAATTTTTGATCTTAGCCATTCTGACTGGTGTGAGGTGGAATCTCAGGGTTGTTTTGATTTGCATTTCCCTGATGATTAAGGATGTTGAACATTTTTTCAGGTGCTTCTCTGCCATTCGGTATTCCTCAGGTGAGAATTCTTTGTTCAGTTCTGAGCCCCATTTTTTAATGGGGTTATTTGACTTTCTGGAGTCCACCTTCTTGAGTTCTTTATATATATTGGATATTAGTCCCTTATCTGATTTAGGATAGGTGAAGATCCTTTCCCAATCTGTTGGTGGTTTTTTTGTCTTATTGATGGTGTCTTTAGCCTTGCAGAAGCTTTGTAGTTTCATGAGGTCCCACTTGTCAATTCTCGATCTTACAGCACAAGCCATTACTGTTCTATTCAGGAATTTTTCCCCTGTGCCCATATCTTCAAGGCTTTTCCCCACTTTCTCCTCTATAAGTTTCAGTGTCTCTGGTTTTATGTGAAGTTCCTTGATCCACTTAGACTTGACCTTAGTACAAGGAGATAGGAATGGATCGATTCGCATTCTTCTACATGTTAACAACCAGTTGTGCCAGCACCATTTGTTGAAAATGCTGTCTTTCTTCCACTGGATGTTTTTAGCTCCCTTGTCGAAGATCAAGTGACCATAGGTGTTTGGGTTCATTTCTGGGTCTTCAATTCTATTCCATTGGTCTATTTGTCTGTCACTATACCAGTACCATGCAGTTTTTATCACAATTGCTCTGTAGTAGAGCTTTAGGTCCGGCATGGTGATTCCACCAGAGGTTCTTTTATCCTTGAGAAGAGTTTTTGCTATCCTAGGTTTTTTGTTATTCCAGATGAATTTGCAGATTGCACTTTCTAATTCGTTGAAGAATTGATTTGGAATTTTGATGGGGATTGCATTGAATCTGTAGATTGCTTTTGGCAAGATAGCCATTTTTACAATGTTGATCCTGCCAATCCATGAGCATGGGAGATCTTTCCATCTTCTGAGATCTTCTATAATTTCTTTCTTCAGAGACTTGAAGTTTTTATTATACAGATCTTTCACTTCCTTAGTTAGAGTCACGCCAAGATATTTTATATTATTTGTGACTATTGAGAAGGGTGTTGTTTCCCTAATTTCTTTCTCAGCCTGTTTATTCTTTGTGTAGAGAAAGGCCATTGATTTGTTTGAGTTAATTTTATATCCAGCTACTTCACCGAAGCTGTTTATCAGGCTTAGGAGTTCTCTGGTGGAATTTTTAGGGTCACTTATATATACTATCATATCATCTGCAAAAAGTGATATTTTGACTTCATCTTTTCCAATTTGTATCCCTTTGATCTCCTTTTGTTGTCGAATTGCTCTGGCTAGGACTTCAAGTACAATGTTGAATAGGTATGGAGAAAGTGGACAGCCTTGTCTAGTCCCTGATTTTAGAGGGATTGCTTCAAGATTCTCACCATTTACTTTGATGTTGGCTACTGGTTTGCTGTAGATTGCTTTTATCATGTTTAGGTATGGGCCTTGAATTCCTGATCTTTCCAAGACTTTTATCATGAATGGGTGTTGGATCTTGTCAAATGCTTTTTCCGCATCTAAGGAGATGACCATGTGGTTTTTGTCTTTGAGTTTGTTTATATACTGGATTACGTTGATGGATTTCCGTATATTGAACCATCCCTGCATCCCTGGGATGAAACCTACTTGGTCAGGATGGATGATTGTTTTGATGTGTTCTTGGATTCGGTTAGCAAGAACTTTATTGAATTTTATTAATCTTCAATGCATAAATTTGAAATATTTTAATTCTTTCTAATTAAGGCTTTCTTTACCATATACCAAAATCCACCTCTGCTTATGTAGGAGTAGCCATGTGAAATTTTATTGTTGGGAAAGTTTTTTTTTTCATTTTATTTTTTCTATTAATTTTTTAAAAACCAGTTCATAGTACAGACAGATATTCTCTCATTTTAAGTAGAAATCTAGATTTTAGATTGAAAAAGAATCCAGACACTGAGTCCTGGAACTTCCATAGAGAGGAGGTTTGTAAGAATGATGAGCTTCTAAGTTGGATGCTTTACAACCTAGTTATGAACAGTCCAAGAAGAGAAAAGGTATTGGGTAGAATGAGAAGTGATCTATAATAAATGATAATTATTAGGAGAGCTGTCAGAACCTAACAATATATTTACATTTTAGAAATCTTGCTTACAGTTATTTACAGTGTATGATAGGATATTGAGTGGAATTTATTTTATATTTTTATTAGGTATTTTCTTCATTTACATTTCAAATGCTATCCCAAAAGTCCTCCATACCCCCCCCCACTCCATAACCCACCGACTCCGACTTCTTGGCCCTGGTGTTCCCCTATACTTGGGCATATAAAGTTGGCAAGACCAAGGGGCCTCACTTCCCTATGATGGCTGACTATGCCATCTTTTGCTACATATGCAGCTAGAGACCTGAGCTCTGGGGGTACTGGTTAGTTCATATTGTTGTTCCACCTATAGGGTTGCAGACACCTTTAGCTCCTTGGGTACTTTCTCTAGCTCCTCCATTGGGGGCCCTGTGTTCCATCCAATAGCTGACTGTGAGCATCCACTTCTGTGTCTGCCAGGCACTGGCATCGCCTCACAAGAGACAGCTACTTAAGGGTCCTTTCAACAAAATCTTGCTGGTGTATGCAATGGTGCAGCGTTTGGAGGCTGATTATGGGATGGATCCCCAGGTATGGCAGATTCTAGATGGTCCAGGTCTTTGTCTGAGCTCCAAATGTTGTCTCTGTAATGCCTTCCATGGGTGTTTTGTTCCCAATTCAAAGAAGGGGCAAAGTGTCCAGACTTTGGTCTTCATTCTTCTTGAGTTTCATGTGTTTTTCAAATTGCTGTATTGAATCTTGGATATTCTAAGATTCTGGGATAATATCCACTTATCAGTGAGTACATATCATGAGAGTTCTTTTGTGATTGTGTTACCTCACTCAGGATGATGCCCTCCAGGTTCATCCATTTGCCTAGGAATTTCATAAATTCATTCTTTTTAATAGCTGAGTAGTACTCCATTGTGTAAATGTACCACATTTTCTGTATCCATTCTTCTTTTGAGGGGCATCTGGGTTCTTTCCAGGTTCTGGCTATTATAAATAATGCTGCTATGGACATAGTGGAGCATGTGTCCTTCTTACCACTTGGAACATCTTCTGGATATATGCCCAGGAGAAGTATTGTAGGATCCTCCAGTAGTACTATGTCCAATTTTCTGAGGAACCACCAGACTGATTTCCAGAGTGGTTGCACAAGCTTGCAATCCCACCAACAATGGAGGAGTGTTCCTATTTGTCCACATCCTCGCCAGCATCTGCTGTCACCTGAATTTTTTATCTTAGCCATTCTGACTAATAATATTTGGGGATTTGATGTTAGGAGGGTGGGGTATCTAACAAATCCTGATATATGACAGTGTACCAGAGATGGTCGTCTACCAGGAAATCTTATAACTTGAGTATGGGTGAGCTCAGGGCTGTGTGTGTCTTCCTGAGACATTTACCTAGTCACATATTCTGACCTTGGGAACCCTGGGAACTCAGTGCCAATGATCTTTTATTGGTTAGGATCACCCAGGCCATCATGAGATTATCAGGGTTTCTCTGTAACCCACAGAGCAGGAGGCTGTCAGTCTTTGTGGTGAAGACCAAGGGTCCTTTAAACTTCATCCATTCATGATCAAAGTTTTCAATTGAGCACATTTTCACAGGAACTAAACTGTGTCTCTATTTGTAATACTGATGTGTCCATTAAATATTTACTTCAAATAATCCTTTATTCGTTTGAAAACAGTATTGTATGCATATTGCTTTACTATTTGTTAAAGATGAAAACCATCTTCACACAAGTGAGATGCGTACTCTGATTCATTTTTACATAAATATTGAAATGTTGGATGAATGTTTGACAAGGATCTTTGATATCTACAGGTTTATAGATGGTGAAGCTATGCTGGTATACAGTCAGGGTCTGAGGCTGTGCCAGGCATTGTCTGACACCTGTTAGTATATCCATTGCGGCAGTGAGTGGCAGCTGAGATTTAGGGTTATATAGTAGGATGGCATTTGTGGTAGAAGAGTGTCCAGTAGGGCTTGATACCTTGAATAGGATGTAGGTTGTCAGTTGACAGAGTTGTCTAGGAGGCCTGACACCTGTAAGTTTAGAAAGGATGGCAAAAGTGCTAAGTCTAGTTAGTATGGCTTTAAAACAAATATTTTGTTGTCAGTGTTGTAAGGACCATGTTCAAGAAAACCTTGCTCCTATCACAGGATGCTGGGTAGTGTCCAATAGGGCAAGGTAACATTGTATGGAGGTTTGATGAAGGTTGTCCAAGAGAGTCCAGTGCATAACAATGTGTATGTGGTGGCAGAGACAGGGGAAGTATCCAGGAGGGCCTGATTCCTAGCAGTCTTTGTGTGTGTGTGTGTGTGTGTGTACTGTTGTCATGTAACCTAATGTCTACCTGAAACATGGCAGAGGACTGCCATCATGGGAAAACACATAAGAGTAAGTGTTGGTTTGGGATGAAGGAGGGAGAGGACCTGATACCAAGAGGTATGTTTGAATTTGCAGAGTCTAGGGATAGTGAGCCCAGCAAGGCCAGCCAAACACATGTGGCTTTGGCTTCAACATAGGTGCATATCTTGCGAGGTCTGCTTATAACAGTGTTTGTGGGTAAGAGTACTACTAGGCCTGATACCTAGATGTGTATATGTGGCCATAACACCCATTGTTCAGTTGGGCATGATGCTTAGTGATCTATGTGTGGTGCAAGAAGAACATTTGTGTAGAAGGCTCTAATATCCAGCATTGCATTTGAAATGACAGCCTGGAAGTGTTGTCCAACAAAGCCTGATTTCTAAAAATTTTGGTTGGAGGGCAGTACATGGCAGGCCAGCAGTAGTACATGGGAGGCCAGTATAGTTTGTGTGGCAATGTTTGGTTTGTTAGAGGGCATAGATCACTGGAACCTAGCACATATTTGTGTATGTACGGCTCTAGAGTATTGTGCAACCCATTCTTACACTTAGACACCGTGGTGATGGACAGCATGGAGGGGGTGTCAGGCAGGGGATGATTTCCAGCAGGGGTTGTGGTGGTGATGGGGTCTGCTAGAGGGACTGACATCCTGCTGGGTCTTTACTGGAGTAGCATTTCTGTGCACTGAGTGTAGGTTATCTCTGTCCTCCTTACCTGCCTAAGGCATTCTCTGGCTTTAATAAAGAGCTGCAAGCCTATATCTGTGCAGAATACAGAATGTGAAACTTATGGGATGAGAGAGGAACTGTGGGAAGAAATCTGAGGTGGGAGGGATTTTCCAGCCAGAAATGCAGGAAGTCAGATGTACTGAACGTGAGCTTATGAGACATGTGAGAAATGTGAATTAGAATAAATGGGTTAATGAAGTTATACATGCTTGTTGTGGGGTAGCAAGCTAAGCCCCAAGCTACAATAAACAAATATAAGTTTCTGTGTCACTATTCATTAGCTAGAGGTTTGAGAGTCCAGTGATAGTTATGCTAAGAAATTCAGAAATTATCAGTGAGTACAGGCTTGGGGGTGGCTTGCCACGCATCTACAGAATGTGTAGAAGACCAGAGGGTCTGATAGCTAGATGCTTATGTGAGGTGTGAGGTGTGTAACAATACTCTATATCCAGCTTTTTTTTTTTTTTTTTTTTTTTTTGGACTGCAGGAGGGACAAGCTGAACCTGATATGTTTCATACTCAATGCAGCACATCAATCATATACTGCTATGTAACAGGCCCTCCTGGATGCCATCAGCCTGGCACTGTTTTACTACACTGTAAGAGTCTGTGTCTGTGCCATGGAGGCATGTCAGTACGTGGTACTGATATGGAGGTGTCCATGAGAGTCTGATGAAACACCTGGCTGCTGGCTGCACCCAGTGGTGTGTGTAATAGGTCCTGATTTCTAATAAATTCTGTGGGTGGGGTGTGTGGATGCTTAGGATAGTATATGCTGCTACAAGGTGGCAGGGCATATAAGACTGAGATGATTTAGCCTGCACACAAAGCAGGAGTTCTTCAGCTAATGTTCATTAATTGGGAAAGGGGTTTTTGCAGGGGCAGTATGGGGTGGTTAGCAATTTTCTCTAGATAATGTTTTTGAAAGTGTGAGCTCTGTTGTTCATTTTTGCAAACACCAGTTCTCAGAGGTGGGGTCAGCTGTATTTATTTCCCCTGCAATCCTTAAACAGCTGGCTTCCTGGACATGTGAGCTCAGTTTATGTAACCTGCTTTCCTGGAGATTCTTTTAAGAATCATCTACCTTGCCAGGAAGTGTGGCCCAGGCCTTTAATCCCAGCACTTGGGAGGCAGAGGAAGGCAGATTTCTAAATTCAAGGCCAGCCTGGTCTACAGAGTGTGTTCCAGGACAGCCAGGGCTATACAGAGAACCCCTGCCTTGAAAAACAAAACAACAAAAAAGAATCATATACCTTCTTTTTTCTCTCAGGAGAGTGGAACGAAGTCAACCTCTGCTTTACTCTCATATTCTATGAGTCTGGACATCATGAACGAGGAGGATGGGAGGTGAGAGCTGGCCTGGCTGGAGCATCTGCCATAGATGGGATTTGGGAAACAGCATTCCTGTGACTTGTTTGCTGACTAGTAACTAAAAAAGACCAGGAGGCTCTTTGATAAGTGGTGGGTGCTGTCCTTGGGTGCGTTCAGGGAGAGGAGCTTGCAGAGAGGTTGTTTATATGGGAAGCATGAAGGACAGCCACTACACCCTGCTGTCAGCTGCTCTGCTAGATGTGATGGCCTAAACACCTATTGCAGCAGGCTATGCACTCACCCAAATGCTGATTATTCCTGTCTCCAAGTTGGTGTCAAAAACTATTCCTATTCCCTGCAAGCCTGAGTTTATTGTAACTGGCATGGGAAGAGGACAGGCCTTCACTTGGCTGTCCCTCATCTTCATGAGCAGAGGCCTGGGAAGTCCAGCTGGGAGGCTGCAGTGGAGCCAGGCTGTCAGCCATGCTTGAAGTGTACTAGTGTAGGGATCACCATGCCTCTGGTCACCCTCATCTCATGTCTTCTGGACCCGAAAGCTGGCATATCTCTGTGTAAACCGCAGCTCTCAGCCCTGGGTTGGCAGGGTCCCACTGTACTGTGCTTGGCATGATCATCAGTGCTCTGGAAGAGGCTGCTCTTCCTTCCTCTGCCATATTTATCAAAAGCAACCAGGTTCAGGGAAGGGGAAGCACTCACCCAAGGTCTCTTAAATTCCAGGTCTGTATCTAGCCTCCTGTAGCAGACTCATCTCCCTCCTGACTTCCTCATCTAAAAGTGTGGCTGTGGATTGGAATCCAGTCTCCCGAGTTGGTGATGCCAGGTGTGCCAGAGATTTGCTTGCCAAGGGACCAGGAGGCTCTGCTCTTACATGTTGCAAAATACTACTATACAACAGCATCCAGGTGCTATTGCTTCCAGGTTCATGTCTCCTGATGAATCCCAGGCTTTTACATACAAGCAAAGAATTCATATTTTTCTCAACAATTAATTAAAGAGTAGTAGAGGAAGAACCAGGTCTCCTAGTAATCCCCACTTCTCAACATAGACACATTGGACACCTATTCTCTGCTATGAAAGAAGGCAGGCTGACACTGTGATGGTCTGGAGATCCCACACTCAGAGTCCCAGGCTATGAGTCAGGCCTGTTAGAGAGTCTTTCCTCAGAGTCCATAGACAAAGAGATGCCTGGGTGGGCATTTTATGTAAGTATCTTTCTGGGTACCTAAAAACCAGGGCAGGCCTTTTGAAAACAGTCGTTGATTACCTTGTGTGATCCCATGTTTATATGTAGATATAAGAAACTCCTGTGGACATAGTGACAGGTCCTGCTGCACTGGTTAGTGCATACACATTAACTCTACAGTGTACGCAGGCCTGAGGGTGAGACAGAAAGTTATGCCAGCCTGGAGGGAGTTCCAGATGCATCCCATAATAGGAACAAAATGTTTATTGCTCCTGACTGAGAAGTGCCATTGAATCTTAGGATCTTGAATTATGCAGTGTGTGTGTGTGGGATGGGGGGGTGTATGTGAATGTCCATGTGTGTGTGTGTGTATGTGTGTGTCTGTGTGTGTAACACTTTAGGTCCTTCACAGCACTGTCTCAGGGGACAATGTGTCTGACATTTTCAATTACCCTGGTGGTGAGACTTTCTGTAGTGCTTTGTTCTGTTCATTTTTTTTGATTTCTCTCCCTTTTTTGGTGGGGGAGGGGCTCTAGGGTTGTTTTCAATGGACGGACAGACTTTGTTTGCCCTGAGGTTCTTGTGACACTGTCCTTTATGTTCTATGAACCCATATGGTGATGGAACAACCTCCCAAAGTGGTGGGCTGAAAGGAGCTACCACTGAGAGGATAAAAGATGAGCATCCACAACAGGCTTGCTAGTGAGGTGGGTCCCTCACCATGCCTTCTCATCTTGTCTGAATCACTTTGGTTGGGTCCTAGGCACTGAGCCTCTCTCCCCACTGTCTGGCTAATGGACGGCTTGAGGCTGCAAGAGTCTGGATTCTGAACAACCCAGGACCCTGTGCAGCACTCCCTGGACAGTGTGTAGTGACTGAGACAACCAGACCCCAGGCCAGCACATGCCCTATGGAACACACTAGAGAAGCAGAACTCTCCCCTCTTTCATGTCCTCTTATTTCCAGGCTCTGCCAAACGTGCACATTCTGCATAGGAGAGAAAACACAGCACATTTGTCTTTAGGGACTTGGCTTGTCACATGAAGCATTATCCCTACTTCCACCTACTTTCTGGAAAAGGACAAAATTTCATTCTGTTTTTTTTCTTGCTTATTCCCTTTAATAGGCCAGAGTTAACAGCCATGGCTAATGCGATATCAAACCAATAAAAGGAATGAATGAAACATGTCGACCATTTTTCAAATGAGAACATGTCAGTAAGTGAGCAATTAATATTGTAAAATGCCGTGTTAGAAGGGGCTTTAAATTCTAATTGTTATTCATTCCCAAATACCAACAGTTAAGAAAGCCTCTCCTTTTTTTTTTTTTTAATCATGATGGAAAAGGACAAAACGTCATTCTTAAGGCTACACACTTTTTTGTCTTGTTTATACTTCAGATGTTGTTAATTTAAAGATCCATGTATTGAAGACTCATTCCATATTCATGAAGGAAGTGATCTTGATCATGAATATGATATTTTAAATGTGTGTTGATCTATCATGATGTATCAAGCCATCTTGTTAGGTTTTCACATTTTACATGGAAATTTTGACATAATATTTGGTTAATGTAGAATTAATTGCATATGTTGTCTGCACACATGTGAAAATCAGAGGACAAATTGTGAGGCAGATCTCTAAATTCACCATTTGGGCTTGAGAAATTAAACTTGGGTCATCAGGTCTGGTGGTAACCAACTCTATCCATTGAAGGTCCACCACCTATTTTCACTTTATCTGATTTTGGTTACAGGGTAACATTGGCTTTCTAAGACATATTGGGAAGTGTCCCTTCCCTTCCATTTTATGGAATTATTTTAGGAACTTTGGTGTTCTTTAAACACCTGGGAGTTTTCATTCAAGAATATTTGTGGTCTTGGGCAGTTGGTTGATTTGTATTTGTTTGTTAATATTTCTTCATTGCCTTTGGAAATCAGCGTTTGGAAGCTGATTATGGGATGGATCCCTGCATATGGCAATCACTAGATGGTCCATCCTTTCGTCACAGTTCCAAATTTTGTCTCTGTAACTCCTTCCATGGGTGTTTTGTTCCCATTTCTAAGAAGGGGCAAAGTGTCCACACTTTGGTCTTCGTTCATCTTGAATTTCATGCGTTTAGCAAATTGTATCTTATATGTTGGGTATCCTAAGTTTCTGGGCTAATATCCACTTATCAGTGAGTACATATTGTTCAAGTTCCTTTGTGATTGGGTTACCTCACTCAGGATGATGCCCTCCAGGTCCATCCATTTGCCTAGGAATTTCATAATTTCATTTTTTTAATAGCTGAGTAGTACTCCATTGTGTAAATGTACCACATTTTCTGTATCCATTCCTCTGTTGAGGAGCATCTGGGTTCTTTCCAGCTTCTGGCTATTATAAATAAGGCTGCTATGAACATAGTGGAGCATGTGTCCTTCTTACCGGTTGGGACATCTTCTGGATATATGCCCAGGAGAGGTATTGCGGGATCCTCCAGTAGTACTATGTCCAATTTTCTGAGGAACCAGCAGACTGATTTCCAGAGTGGTTGTACAAGCTTGCAATCCCACCAACAATGGAAGAGTGTTCCTCTTTGTCCACATCCTCGCCAGCATCTGCTGTCACCTGAATATTTTATCTTAGCCATTCTGACTAATAATATTTGGGGATTTGATGTTAGGAGGGTGGGGTATCTAACAAATCCTGATATATGACAGTTCACGAGAGATGGTGGTCTCTCAGGATATCTTATAACTTGAGTATGGGTGAGCTCAGGGCTGCGTGTGTCTTCCTGAGACATTTACATAGTCACACATTCTGACCTTGGGAACCCAGGGACCTCAGTGCCAATGATCTTTTAATGGTTAGGATCACCCAGGCCATCAAGACACTGTCAATAAGACAGAAACCATATCTTTATGGTGCTGGAATAGGCTGCCTAGGGAGATCTGGTGAACCACACTGAGAAGGTAGGCTGTATACAGGTGGAACAGTCATAGCACTTCCTCACACAGATGATGTGTTCTGTTCACTAACCAATGAGAACAGCATTGCACACAGCAACATCAAATTGTATGAATTTGTCCTGGCTATTAAGTGTCCTGCGGAGAGAAGTTCAAGTACTGTGGTGGGAGAGTGTGGTATGGTGAGGCCAGGTTACCAGCATATTTTGTGTGGCAGGGAAGAGCTTGCCAGCTAGAACTAACCATAGCTCTCTGTTGGCAGGTGGAGTTGCACATGGTATGCAACAGGGCCTAATAACCCAGAGACTTATGTATGTATTGAGCATGCACCTCCCTCCCTGTTAACACCCTCTAGATATTTGCTAGCTCAAGACATGCAGGACACTCAATAGATCTCTAGATATCAGTCCTGCCTTGAGAGCATCTCTTCTACTGTGGCATGTACAATGCCTGGTACCAGAACCTGCTAGACAACCCCTGATGTCAGTGTCACCTGAGATACAGAGATAGGTATCCTGTCCTGCTGAACATTCCTCCTCCTGTAATGACCCACATTTCATGGTAGAGTAAGGTCCTGCTGGACACCTCCTGCCCTGACATATTAAAAGAAGTAAAAGTTTACCAGATTAAGTGTCAATAGCATTTCTTCCCCTGGGGACACTAAATATCTATCCTTCTTCCTCAGCTCCCAGTGACACACGCAGACAGGATCTACTCTGGGAACCAATGAGTGTATAGGGTTCACTTAAAGAGCTTAGGGTGGTGGTTACCCACAGAGGTGTGGGTGTTTCTCCCTGCAATGCTGCACCAGAAAAGTTAGTACCCAGTGAGTTTGATGTCTTCTACATACATCTATGTAAGTTGGAGGTCCCCTGCCCTAGTCTTCCCTGGGATATACACTCAGACCCTCTGCAAGGCCATGTGCAACTAGGGAGGAGTTGCCTACAACATTAATGGGTGGCAGTAAGGACTTCCTTCCTGGTTTGCACATTCACCTCTTGTATTTGTACACCAATCTGTTAGAAGGAAATAAAGTGAAGGTACACACACACACACCACACAATACACATACACAAATACACCTATCACACAAATATACACTACACATAGATGACAGAGCACATAGAAGTTCTTCTCTATTTCTATGTACAAGGGTTTCACTGCAATGCTTTTGACCCAGTTTCGTCCCAAAGCCCATATCACACCAGGGAATGGAGTTTCAGTGTGAAGTGGGCTGGAAATGGATAGCAATGTCCATCCCAATAGCAGATCTTATAGGAAAATTGCAGAGAGGAAAGCTCTGAAAAGTGAGCAAAGTAGCCGGTTAGCTGTTCAATATGCAGCAGTCAGTTGTTTTTCTATATATCAGAGAGAACCCTTAAGTTAATGTTATTTGACCAGGTGTAATAATACATCTATTTTTACTTTCCAAAGCATTTTTGTTTTGTTGGTAAGATTTTCATACAATATTTTATTCATATTCTTTCACTTCCTACTCCTTTTCCCAGAATTCTCCCTCACGACACATTTACTTATATGTTTTGCGTTAAGGAGCACAAAACAAATCCATATAAATTATAGTGGTCTAGTGGTCATAATTTTAAAACATGACTTGCATTTACATAAATATATAATGCAAGTTGGAATCCCTAGAAAGTTTTACAATATTATGAAAAGATATATTTAATAGTTCTAAACTTAAAATATTAGCATCATGTTTTTCTCTAAAAAGAATCAATTTTGGTGCTGGAGAGATGGCTCAGTGGTTAATAGCACTGACTTCTCTTCCAAAGGTCCTGAGTTAAAATCCCTGTGTGGGGGCTCACAACCCTCCATGATAAGACCTGATACCCTCCTCTGGAGCGTCTGAAGACAGCTACATAATACTTAAATATAAAAAAGAAATCTTTGAAAAAAATCAGTTTTGTAGTGATACTGGTTCTGGTAAGTGATACACACTCTAATGTAATGAAAATGAGAATTCAATATTGCTAAGGGACTCCGGTGGAGCCAGCTTGTGAGACAGTAATGTTAAAAAGCTGCTCATGAGAAATGAATTCCTAAGACTCTTCTGCTGGAAGTCTGACGAAAGTCAGCTCTCCAGTTTGGGTCAGTTTGACAGGCATAAAGCCTGGAAGCTGTTCTTGAGGATCAGAGTTCCATGGTAATTCCCCTCCCAGAGATTTGGCGTTTTCTCCTGAACCCATAATAATCAAATTTCCACTGCATTAGTCTAATGTATAGATTCACGTGCACTCTATTAAGCATTACCTTATAGTAAATGCCTTTCAAGATTGTATTCTAACATAGCTAAAGCCTTTTCCCAGTGTTCTTAGATTCCAGATAGCAGCAAGGAGTTTAACTTATTCAGTAACTAATTTAGCTCTACCATAAAACAATTAAGTACTAGCCATAAATTCAGTTCTCTACAGAAAAAGTCTGATATTCTCACTGAGATAAAAATTCTTATTACGGACTACATTCCATGCCAAGGGCAAATTAATATACTATACTGAATAATGGGAATTCTCCAGCCATAGATAAGAATTAACAAGGCCTAAAAATTCCAAGGTTCATGACACTACTTTATTCCTGAAGCCAGACAAGAGTTTATACCCCCCTAGCCCAATTAACGCTAAAGTGTAAATCCAAAGCAGGCAGTTAATCTCTAAAGCAAACATAGTCCTTTTGAAGTCACTCCTCTTGCATCTGGAGGGATACTTATCTCTAACCTAAACATTTGTCTGGTTCCTGCAAATTCTTTTTGTAGTCACTCCTCTTATACCTGGGAAACTTCAATGTACCGTATCTGTTATGTTTTACAATTTATGATATTCGCTGTAATATAATTAGTCTAAGCTCGACCAGAAAATTACATTCAGATTCAACACCTCTCTTGTGTGTGTTTCTGTCTATCACCCCGTCCTAAAACTTTGCCCACCTACTCTAGAGAACCATTTTACCCAGACACGAGACCCAGAGGGTCTACAACACAATATACTATTAAATGATTTAAAATAATCATGATAAAATTTAAGGTTTCTTTTTTTCTCCTAGAATTTGACAGCTATGCAAAAATAAAGGGGAAAATGAAATTATTTTGAGGAATGAACTAGTTAAAGTCATTTCTCACAATATTAGGACATTTGGGACAGGAGAGGTGGCTAGTAGTTCAAAGCACAGGCTGCCTTGGACAGGACCAAGGTTCAATTACCTGCACTAACATGGTGCTACACAGCCACCTGTAACTCAAATTCCAGGGGAAAGTTGTTTGAATAGGATAATTTCCTGCCAAGATAAACAACCAATGAAGGGCTCACAGCCAAAATATATGCTCCTCTACATTGCAGAGAAAGACTGCTAGTAAAGTGGGGGAGTGCTCAAGGCTCAGCATATATAATAAATCACAAATATAAACAGTCACCAAACATACTAAAAGTTTCTAACCCCACTGGCTAATACTAGTTACTGAAGTGAGTGGACTTGGGAAAACAGGTGTCAAAGGAACAGAGACTAAGCCCAGCCATGTGCCAGAGGAAGCCCTTGTTCACCTGAGCTGGAGCCCAAGGAGTACACAACCTGTTAATACCAACATGCATGGAGGAACCTTCCCCTGCTCTGTCACTGTAGGACAGAAACAGCTCTGCTCAAAAGCAGGAATGTGAACCAGGGATCACTTCCTTTCTGGATGGAGCCATGAGCACAGAATGATAAGCTTGAGAAAGGAAAAGATTCTTTATAGGAAAAGCTCAAGTTTATTACCAGGAGGCACGGGGGAAACGATGACTGGGCAGATGGGGCATCTTTTAGAACGTCCTGGTGTGTGGAGGCATGGGTGGCCTGAGCCACCTGCTCCTTGACCTATTCTGGTCTACTGGGTTTCAGAGGTTCTCTGGCCAGCAACACCTGAGTGCCACTGGATTCCAGTTCTCCTTGATATTGACTGGATGGTTCTCTTTGGAACTTATAGGGCAGCCAACACGCATTCCTTTCATTGTACTCTGATGTGGGTCAAAGGCTTTATGGATAAAACCAGCCTCCTCTTTCTCTCCAATTTCTGTGTATCTGAAGGAACGGTGGTGCCCCTCAGGACTTCTAGGTGGACAGTGCCCCAATGAAAACTTGATCCTAATTTTGCCAGGTGTACAGGCTCTCTGGACAGCAAGGTCTGGCTTGAGCTTGTCTCTAGTTACCCTGTACCTACATGGATTTTCATTCCTCTTGGTTTAGGTAACAGCTTAATGCCCATTTCTTTTTTTCACTTTCTTTGGATGTTGTTCACAGGCTCTCTGGGCATCAACTCCTGAGTGCAGTTTGTCTCCACTTCCCCTGTATGTAAATGGACTGTTCTGCTCCTCTGGGCTGGCATGGCCACAGCTCATCCTGCTTGCTGCTCTGCTATGGTATGTGTCATACAGACCCTCAGAGGTGTGGTTTGAGGTACCCAGCTTGGATCTCAGTGATTCCACTTTGCTGAACTCTTTTATCTTTGATTGGTCCCCTTCAGTGTTCTCTAAGATCTGGAATAGAATATTTACAAGGCATGTAATTTCACCTAGCATATGGTAGATGGATTCTTTTATTGTTACAACCTTCTGTGTCTGCTCAGTAGCTGGTAGGGAGCTAGAATTCTTTAGAATATCCTGCTGTCCCTTGCATTTTGTGCTAAGGTTTCCACAATGAAAAGAATTACTTAGGTTGTTCTTCCAAGAGGACTTATAAGTAGCCTCTCCCTTTTCTGGTGTAAGTCTTGGTTGTATCCTGGAGCTCGGTGGAGCTCGGGATGGAATGTCTTACTCTCACATGCCTTTCTCCCTGACTTATGCTTATAGATCTTAGGGTGTTCTGCCTCTCTTCATGAAGGTGAAACCCGTTGAGATCCAACACTTTGTTCTTGTCCTTTGGAACACTGATGTTGTTAGTTTCGACCCTTTCCTGTCTCTTCAGGAACATATCACATAAGCCCTGGGAAGTCTTGGTGTTTTGGCAACTAGCCTGGAAGCTGAGCAGAGAGTCCTGTCAGGGCAGGATGACCTTGGCAGGGTGGACTCTACTGGGGCCAACTGGATGGTGATTCACAGGTCAAGCTCTTGACTGCACTTTTTTTCAAAATATTCTGACTTGAGTCCTGCGAGTGTTGTGTGGTGGGTATTTGTAGATGGGCTGGGAATCTGTTGGCCCCTAAAGACCCAAAGACCCTGAGACAGATATTGATGTCCTGGCACTTGTGACTCACACTGGATCCCAGACTTACTCTCCATGCACAAGGTGGCTCTTCTTTCACCTCCACTGTAGTTTGTTTGGCATCTGAATGTCTGACCCTTTCTACAGGGCCTTCCATTGTCATACACTGGGGGTGATTTCCTGAGTCCTCCTCCTGGAAGCTCTCCTGTGTTGCATGTTTGGCCATTTTGGGATTGGTACTTGGCTTCAGAGTGCCTTTTCTGATGCCTCAGATAGTCCTGACATGTTGGGGATTTGCTGCCAGGAAGTACGAGGCAGATCTCTGAACACTCCGGTATCTCGGCAATGGATCTGGATGGGACTTTGTGGCCCCATGGCTGGAAGCAGGTGGAGGGGTTCTTTGGGTCTCCTGAGCCTCTGCAGTTGAGTGTATAAACTCACCTCTCTCTACCCTCACAGCAGATCCAGTTTTCATCCTTGTCCTCCTGGATCCTGTGATGCAAATTTTCCAGGACCCTGGCAACCTTGGAATCACAGATGGGTGAGGAGGGATCCACAACCTGGGGGAGGTTTACGGCTGGAATTCCAGGTGGAGTCATATCCCTTGCCACAAGCATCTGCAGATTGGGTCTCCCGTGTTTCACTGGAAGCTCTGTGATGTGTGATGCTGGATTCCTTTATGTCTTTGCCTCAAGCAGGCAATAGTGCTCACCTGGTTTCATGTAGGGCCACTATTCTGTCCTCAGTGCACGTTTCCTGAGTCTCAGCTCCTTCCCAGGGCTGCTGCTTGCAGTGCCAGGCACCTTTTGTGCCCCAACACCAAGGTCCTTCTTGATGGTGTTATGCACATCAAACTTTGCTATGTCCTTCTTTAAGGGCAGCCCTGTAGGCTCAGACCCCTTCCATTTGCTGGATTTGTAAGGTTTGGCTTTGAAGATGGAGGGCTGGGCAGTCTGGGAGGGTTGAGGCCTGTTCTTGCAATAATGAACAATGTTTTCTATGAAATGTCCCTGAATCTGGGTTGGTTTTGTGAAGTGGAGGAATCTGAATATGGTTCCTTGTTGTTCTTCCATATTTGTTGCATTTTGGTGATTCTCTGGCTCCTTGTGGTGCTGAATGCTCCAGTCATGCTCAGGTTGGATGGTGGCTGCCCTGATACCTTTAGAATATATGATGCCCAGGGAAAGTTCTCAGTGGGCTTGCTAATAGCTTTGATGATTTTGCTCATCATAAGCTTTGGTGTCCTTTGAATACATTCCATGTTTCCCAGGTAGGCTTTCAGCTGATAGGCATGCCTGTATCCCTTTCTCACTGGTAGCACATGACACTACATAGGCCCTACTTTTCAAACAAGGAGGTGTTTGTTTTGGAGTAGATCTTGGGAGGATTTTGTTTTCTTGGACTTGTTTCTCACCTACCAACTTTTGTGTCACAAGTTGATGAGGTACTGGCTGATCCTGGGAATGCTGTGGAAGTCCTTTAGCCTAAGATGGAGCTTCGTCAGTGTCACTGTCATCACTAAACCTCACAGATTTACATCTTCCCAAGGAAGGGCTTCTGAGCTCATGGGCAGTAGCCACAGCTGATTCAGAGTTAATAGAGAATGTACCCCAGAAAAATCGACAAACATTGTTTTGTGAAAGATCCTCCAGGACCTTGAGATAAGAGGACAGCTGTGAGAGAAGAAGAGGATCCATTTTATGTCTGAGGTTCGAAAAGGGTTGTGGTGTGAAGTCCAGGTAACGTTGCTTGTTGGGACTGCCAAAGACAGGAGGCAAAAGCATCAGCCCCAATCAGAGGATTAAGAGGCCCATCTTTCAGTGTAAATATGGCACCTCCATCGCCTATATATCCTATGCCCCTTAGTCTCACATCCAACAAAGATGCCTTTGAATCCCACCCTGTATAGCATATTCAGAATGAAGATGCACAGACCCTGAGCCCACATCTGGTATGAAAATTCCATAGGACAAAGATTCTTACATTTCCATAGGTTGTGATAGAGTCTTGGTCTCTTCCTCCTCTTTTCCTCCATCCGTACAACCTGGAGATAATTAAGCAGGATCAGGATGAGGAATGAGAACACAAAGCAGTGAGGCATCCTCTTGTGACTCCCCATCTAGGACTCTAGTGCTCAAGCACCATGACACAAGGACAGAGAACTGAACCTGAGCAAGGGGAATGGAGGGGCCTCATCTCTCCATGTACACTTTTCTTGCCCCTACCTCAACCTTTATAATTCCACTTACAACATTGTAATAGCCACAGGATCTGAAAGAGGAATGCATTTTGAGAGGTTGAAGCTACCTGCTGTCAGATGAACCTGGGTCCCCCCATCCAGGGTCACAGCATCACCCTAGTGCCTTGAACAACACTCCCATGTGTAGCACCCATCCCAGGCCAACCACAGCTCCTTTCTATCCCAAAACCTGGGGGTTCCATGATTTTCCTTCCCAAAAGCTGCCACATCTTTCTTGCATACCTTGTCCTCTTCACTAAAGGCTAGGCCAGAGGGAATTTCTCTCCTCAGGAAAGCAGAAGCCTACCTTTTCCAGTAGCAGTTTTCTTACTCGTATTCTTCTGCCACCTCTTCACATCCTGCCAGTTAGAAACAACACACATGAGCTGGAGACCTTTCTTCCTTTTTCTGATAGACAAGCTTCCTGCTCTCTTTGGTCCTCAAATACATGAAATCTGCATTTTCCAGGAAGTGTTCTCTCATCCATCCTTGACTCACTCATACTGTGCATAAACACATTTCCTTGTCACCTTGTTGGAAAAACAGAAGAAGGCACTGTCTATGCCACAGTTACCACAGATGTCCACAGTTAGTGTTCATCCCACAAGCACCTACCCAAGGCTGAGCTCTGTGTCTGTGTCTGAGATGTCAGGTGATACCTGCTTTCTCAGAGCTGAGGAGACTGAAGCCCTGACCTGAGGCCCTTGGTCTCATCACCTGCTTCACATCAGCTCAGAACAATCAAAGAAGCGCCTGAACAGAGGACTTGTGATCTCCTCTGAGCTTCTCCTGTGCCCCCCCCCCTCTGAAATGCAGTCTGTTCATGGAGCCTCACTCATCCTTAGTGGCCTCTCTGTCACCATGTACAGGTGGTCTGTGAGCTTCCTGAAGACACCTCAGGACCACTCTCCCTCTGCCCTGCCTGTCAATCCCATCAGACTCTTTCTAGAGAGTTCCTCTTAATGTCTGTAGCTAAACATAAGCTACTTTCTTTGTCTTTCTTCCAATCTTCTCCACCCTTTTCCTTCCACCCATTCTATCCCCTAACAGTTGATAGTAAGGGGGAGAAAACCATAGAGGGGAAATGGATAGTCATTATTAGAATATTTTCTGCTGATTGTGGGGCGGGGTTGAGTTCCTTGGGGATATTTCATCTTCACTGTCAATATATCCTATTTCTATTTCATCTGTCTTCTGTCCACATAACTGCTGATCAAAGTATAAACACAAGCAAGCAATAAAAACCAACATCAAAGACAACCCACCATGTCTCCCAGGAACTAGCATTTATGTAGTCTCTGAAACATCCCCAGAATCACTAAAGCTAACAGAACAGAGAAACTATCATCTGCTAGCAAAATCGTGCCCTGTCTTGACCATCAGGCAAGTCATACTCAGCTGCTGTGGATATTTTGAAGCAGCCCCATATCTCATATCTGAGACTAAAATAAAAGATTATATTCTGTTACTGTTTTTTTAAGTGTCCCTAAACCAGCTTTCCTAGAAAATGTGAAAACAACAGCCATGAACAACAGACTGCTGCTCCAGTGTGTGTGAACTAAGGTTCTCCTCACCTGTGGTTTGTCCCATTCATTCTCAGATGCTGGTGACACTGGGTACTCCTTCAGGAAGGGGATAAGTAGGAAAAAGAGCCCAACTCCACACATAAAGCCAATGGTCATGTCCATTCTATGTCCATGGAGTGGGGCTCATCCATGAATCAATAATGCTATTCATCAGAGAGAGAAAATTCTCCCATCTTCTGAATCACAATGCGGCTCTCAGGCTACTGAGTCCTTGAGTGCAGTGTGAGATGTGTCAGGAGGGCTCAGGGCACATCACACAGGTGTGGCCTCCTCATCACAAAGGGCTGCTGGCAGTAGAGAGGCTGCAACAGCCCCTCCCCAGCCTCCAGGAGAAGGTCACCTCCTGTGTCCTTTTCCTGCTTCCTTTTTCCCAAATCTTGCTGCTGAGTCAGGCATAAATAGACCTCTGGCCATGTTTTGTTCCTTATCCCTGAGTATCAGTGCTCCTCTGTGTAGGCATTTGTTTTGTCCAGCCTACTTTAACAAGGGTTAAATTCCCTCTAGCCCACAAGCCACCAGATGAAGTGGGAAAGAAAGGTTGTAAGGATATGGGGGAAGCAGACCTGTATAGAAATAGTTCTACTGGGCAATTACAAACTTTGTTGGTCTCAGTCCAGTTCCCTAGCAAATACCAAACAGGAATCAGTTCCTGCAGACCAGTCCACTGGGCAGACACCACACACAAGAGTCAGCGAGGGCAGTTGAATACAGACGAATCTGTGAAACTGCCAATGAGGTCTGAGTTCAAGGAAGCAGAAAAATCCTCAGGAATCTCACTAGAAGTTCTTTGGTGAGTTTCTCTGTAAGAGGACTCCATGGGTGAAGCTCAGCAATTGTAATGTAAACCAATACAAGCTTTACACCTGCAATGAGTAGCAAAATGGAGCTAGGCAAACCAAACCTCAAGCTTCCACTGTCTGTGTGATCATATTAATGATCCATCTAAACGTTATTCATCATTTCATTCATATGTTTCCTATAGGAAACATTCTTTCACCTGTGTCTGCTTCAGCCAAACATTCTTTCAGGTGTATTTCAGGTGTCAACCAGAAAGTTACATTGTATTTTTGCCTCCTAGAAGATACCTAATTGAGTCGATCAGGTTTTTAGTTTTTGACAAAGTAAGCTTCTCGATGGAACTTGAGTTGTTTCTGTGGTATTGTCACTGTCAGGTTGTCTTCTGTCTGCCAAACCCAGTCTGTTCATTCTGTGATCACAGATTGTCTCAAGTCATACACAAAACTTCCTTTTGTCACTTATTTATTTAGATTTGTTTTTATTTAATATAAACAAAACTAATATACTTTCTTGTCTTCAGGTACAGAACTGTAAGAAAAATGAAATTCATTTTCTAACCATAAGAATTCATGTGGCTAATTAAGAACTAAACCGCCAATGATAGTTTGAATAGTTTGAATGCTTAGTAGTGTTTGGATACTTTCCTTGGAAGGATGTAGACTGCATCCTTTGAGTCCATGCTCAGAAATAGTACACCTGGGCCTATGGTAGTTCTATTTCCAGGAAACTCTGTACCAATTTCCACCATGCTGTTTAAACACCAGTTTACATACCCAATAGCAGCTTCTGACACGTCCCTTCCCTCATCTTTGCTAGAATTTCTCATTTGTTTTGATCTGAGCCATTGTCATTAAGTAAAATGGTATCTCAGTATTGCTATAATCTTAACTACCTGAAGGCAAAGAATATTGAAGTATTTGCTGTTGAGAATTCTCCATTATACTCTGCACCTTATTATTTTGTTGGGTTATTTTGGGTGTTTCTATCTAATTTCTTGTATTCTTTATATATTCTGAACCTTAATTAACCTGAAAAGCTGAGAATGTTGAAGTATCGGTATTATAATTATCATCCTCTGTGATGACCTTTTAAAAACTATCCTTCAGTCAATTTATTGATTGGTTGAATTTTGATATTTAGTAATCACCATTGTTTATACATTCTAGACGTTAAGACCCCACAGAGAATTTCACTAGAGGGATGTACTCTGATCCTCTAGGCCTGAGAAGCAAGCATCTTTTTCTGCACAGGGCCTTTTAATTTCATGTAAATTCATTTTCAATTCATGGGCTCTTTTCTGTGCTATTCAAGTTCCTTTTTTCCCATTAAAATTTTATTCCCTTCACATACTGATTGTAGTCCCTTCTTCCAGTCCCACCCTCACAAATCGCTCCACCCATTACTCCCTTTCCTTCTCATCAGAGAGACCCCCCCCCCTTGGGTACCAACCAGCCTCAACAATCAACTGGAAGCAGTGCATCCTGTGCCACTGAAGCTCACCCAGGCAGTCCAGCTGAGGGAAGGGAATCCTAAAGCTGGCAACAGAATCAGAGACAACTCCTGCTCAAACTTTCAGGGACCCACATGAATTCTAAGCTGCACACCCTCTACAAATATGTAGGGGGGCCAATTGCCAACCTTTGCAAGCTCTTTGGTTGGTGATTAAGTGTCTGTTAGCCCCCATGTGCCCCAGTTATTTGACAATGCAGATCGTCTGGTGGTGGCTTTGACCCTTCTGGTTCCCTCAACCCTTACCCCAACCCTTCCACAAGACTCCCCAAGCCCTGTTCAATGTTGGGCTTTGTGTGTCTGCATCAAGTTCCATCAGCTACTCCTCAAACCCTCTCCCACCCAGGTCTTTCCTTCCATACCTCTGACATCTTTTGGATTGCTTCTTCTGAATGTGATTCAATCATCCTCTCTTGGGCACTCCATGTTCTGTAGTGTCTCTCTGTTGATTGTAGACACAATAAAGAAAACCCAAAGTGAGGCAACACTGGAAATAGAAACCCTAGGAAAGAAATCTGGAACCATAGATGCGAGCAACAGCAACAGAATACAAGCGATGGAAGAGAGAATCTCAGGTGCATAAGATTCCATAGAGAATATCGGCACAACAATCAAAGAAAATACAAAACGCCAAAAGATTCTAACTCAAAACATCCAGGAAATCCAAGACACAACGAGAAGACCAAACCTACGGATAATAGGAGAAGATGAGAATGAAGATTTTCAACTCAAAGGACCGGCAAATATCTTCAACAATATTATAGAAGAAAACTTCCCAAACCTAAAGAAAGAGATGCCCATGAACATACAAGAAGCGTACAGAACTCCAAATAGACTGGACCAGAAAAGAAATTCCTCCTGAAACATAATAATCAGAACAACAAATGCCCTAAATAAAGATAGAATATTAAAAGCAGTAGGGAAAAGGTCAAGTAACATATAAAGGCAAGCCTATCAGAATTACACCAGATTTTTCACCAGAGACTATGAAAGCCAGAAGAGCCTGAACAGATGTTATACAGACACTAAGAGAACACAAATGCCAGCCCAGGGTACTATACCCAGCCAAAACTCTCAATTACCATAGATGGAGAAACCAAAGTATTCCACGACAAAACCAAACTCACACATTATCTTTCCACGAATCCAGCCCTTCAAAGGATAATAACAGAAAAAAAAAAAAAAAACCAATACAAGGACAGAAACCACGTCTTAGAAAAAGAAAGAAGGTAATCCTTCAACAAACCTAAAAGAAGACAACCACAAGAACAGAAAGCCAATTTTAGCAACAAAAATAATAGGAATCAACAATTACTTTTCCTTAATATCTCTTAATATCAATGGACTCAACTCCCCAATAAAAAGACATAGACTAACAGACTGGCTACACAAACAGGGCCCAACATTTTGCTGCTTACAGGAAACTCATCTCAGAGTAAAAGATAGACACTACCTCAGAATGAGAGGCTGGAAAACAAATTTCCAATCAAATGGTATGAAGAAACAAGCTGGAGTAGCCATTCTAATATCTAATAAAATCGATTTCCAACCCAAAGTCATCAAAAAAGACAAGGAGGGGCACTTCATACTCATCAAAGGTAAAATCCTCCAAGAGGAACTCTCAATTTTGAATATCTATGTTCCAAATACAAGGGCAGCCACATTCATTAAAGAAACTTTAGTAAAGCTCAAAGCACACATTGCACCTCACACAATAATAGTAGGAGACTTCAACGCACCACTTTCACCAATGGACAGATCATGGTAACAGAAACTAAACAGGTACACAGTGAAACTAACAGCAGTTATGAAACAAATGGATCTAACAGATATCTACAGAATATTTTATCCAAAAACAAAAGGATATACCTTCTTCTCAGTACCTAATGGTACCGTCTCCAAAACTGAACACATAATTGGTCACAAATCAAGCCTCAACAGATACAAAATTTTGAAATTGTCCCATGCATCCTATCAGATCACCATGGACTAAGGCTGATCTTCAACAACAAAATAAATAATAGAACGTGGAAACTGAACAACACTCTCCTCAATGATACCTTGGTCAAGGAAGGAATAAAGAAAGAAATTAAGGACTTTTTGGAGTTTAATGAAAATGAAGCCACAACATACCCAAACTTATGGGACACAATGAAAGCATTTCTAAGAGGAAAACTCATAGCTCTGAGTGCCTCCAAAAAGAAACTAGAGAGAGCACACATTAGCAGCTGGACAACACACCTAAAAGCTCTAGAACAAAAGGAAGCAAATTCACCCAAGAGGAGTAGACGGCAGGAAATAATCAAACTCAGGGGTGAAATCAACCAAGTGGAAACAAGAAGAACCATTCAAAGAATCAACCAAAGGAGGAGCTGGTTCTTTGAGAAAATCAACAAGATAGATAAACTCTTAGCCAGACTCACTAGAGGGCACAGGGAAAGCATACTAATTAACAATATAAAATGAAAATGGAGACATAACAACAGATCCTGAAGAAATCCAAAACACTATCAGATCCTTCTACAAAGGCTATACTCAACAAAACTGGAGAACCTGGATGAAATGGACAAGTTTCTAGACAGATACCAGGTACCCATGTTAAATCAAGATCAGGTTAACGATCTAAACAGTCCTATATCCCCTAAAGAAATAGAAGCAGTCATTAATAGTCTCCCAACCAAAAAAAGCCCAGGACCAGATGGGTTTAGTGCAGAGTTCTATCAGACCTTCCAAGAAGATCTAATCCCGGTTCTTCACAAAGTATTCCACAAAATAGAAACAGAAGGTACTCTACCCAACTCATTCTATGAAGCCACAATTACTCTGATACCTAAACCACAAAAAGACCCAACAAAGATAGAGAACTTCAGACCAATTTCCCTTATGAATATCGATGCAAAAATACTTAATAAAGTTCTCGCTAACCGAATCCAAGAACACATCAAAACAATCATCCATCCTGACCAAGTAGGTTTCGTCCCAGGGATGCAGGGATGGTTCAATATACGGAAATCCATCAATGTAATCCAGTATATAAACAAACTCAAAGACAAAAACCACATGATCATCTCGTTAGATGCGGAGAAAGCATTTGACAAAATCCAGCACCCATTCATGATAAAAGTCTTGGAAAGATCAGGAATTCAAGGCCCATACCTAAACATGATAAAAGCAATCTACAGCAAACCAGTAGCCAACATCAAATAAATGGTGAGAAGCTGGAAGCAAAATCAGGGAGTAGACAAGGCTGTCCACTCTCTCCCTACCTATTCAACACTGTACTTGGAAGTCCTAGCCAGAGTAATTAGACAACAAAAGGAGATCAAGAGGATACAAATTGGAAAGGAAGAAGTCAAAATATCACTTTTTCAGATGATATGATAGTATATATAAGTGACCCTAAAAATTCCACCAGAGAACTCCTAAACCTGATAAACAGCTTCGGTGAAGTAGCTGGATATAAAATTAACTCAAACAAGTCAGTGGCCTTTCTCTACACAAAGACTAAACAGGCTGAGAAAGAAATTAGGGAAACAACACCCTTCTCAATAGTCACAAAGAAAATAAAATACCTTGGCTTGACTCTTACTAAGGAAGTGAAAGATCTGTATGATAAGAACTTCAAGACTATGAAGAAAGAAATTAAAGAAGATCTCAGAAGATAGAAAGATCTTCCATGCTCATGGATTGACAGGATCAATATGGTAAAAATGGCTATCTTGTCAAAAGCAATCTACAGAGTCAATGCAATCCCCATCAAAATCCCAACTCAATTCTTCAACGAATTAGAAAGGGCAATTGGCAGATTCATCTGGAATAACAAAAAACCTAGGATAGTAAAAACTCTTCTCAAGGACAAAAGAACCTCTGATGGAATCACCATGCCTGACCTAAAGCTTTACTACAGAGCAATTGTGATAAAAACTGCATGGTACTGGTATAACAACAGACAAGTAGACCAATGGAACAGAATTGAAGACCCAGAGATGAACCCACACACCTATGGTCACTTGATCTTTGACAAGGGAGCTAAAACCATCCAGTGGAAAACAGACAGCATTTTCAACAAATGATGCTAGCACAACTGGCGGTTATTGTGTAGAAGAATGCAAATTGATCAAATCTAAGTGGATTAAGGAACTCCACATAAAACCAGAGACACTGAAACTTATAGAGGAGAAAGTAGGGAAAAGCCTCGAAGATATGGGTATAGGGGAAAAATTCCTGAGTAGAACAGCAATGGCTTGTGCTGTAAGATCGAGAATCGATAAATGGAACCTCATAAAGTTGCAAAGCTTCTGCAAGGCAAAAGACACCTTCAATAAGACAAAAAGACCACCAACAGATTGGGAAAGGATCTTTACCTATCCTAAATCAGATAGGGGACTAATATCCTTCATATATAAAGAACTCAAGAAGGTGGACTCCAGAAAATCAAATAACCCCATTAAAAAATGGGGCTCAGAGCTGAACAAAGAATTCTCACCTGAGGAATACCAAATGGCAGAGAAGCACCTGAAAAAATGTTCAACATCCTTAATCATCAGGGAAATGCAACTCAAAACAACCCTGAGATTCCACCTCACACCAGTCAGAATGGCTAAGATCAAAAATTCAGGTGACAGCAGATGCTGACGAGGATGTGGAGAAAGAAAAACACTCCTCCATTGTTGGTGGGATTGCAAGCTTGTACAACAACTCTGGAAATCAGTCTGGCGGTTCCTCAGAAAATTGGACATAGTACCACCGGAGGATCCTGCAATACCTCTTCTGGGCATATATCCAGAAGATGATCAAACTGGTAAGAAGGACACATGCTCCACTATGTTCATAGGAGCCTTATTTGTAATAGCCAGAAGCTGGAAAGAACCCAGATGCCCCTCAACAGAGGAATGGATACACAAAATGTGGTACATTTACACAATGGAGTACTACTCAGCTATTAAAAAGAATGAATTTATGAAATTCCTAGGCAAATGGATGGACCTGGAGGGCATCATCCTGAGTGAGGTAACCCAATCTATGGTAAAGAAAGCCTTAATTAAAAATAATTAAAATATTTCAGATTTACACATTGAAGACTTATAAAAAAATCAGGGGTTAGATGCTAAATAATAATTGACCATATAGGGCTGAAGGGTTAGCTCAGGGGTTAAGAGCACTGACCTTAAAGATTTCTTAACCTGCTCTTGGAAATATGCCACTAGTCTGGGTCAACTGCCCCCACTGAATATATCCTTTTGGAATTGTTATAGTTTGATGATTAATATTAATACTGATGTTACTTGTTCTGTTTGTGATTGTTTCACTGGATACAGTTTCTAAGAGATGAAATGTTTGGTTTTTAATGTATAAAATCCCCTGCTAAAGAGCTGCAAAATATGCTCAGATTCAAACTGCCTCTGTGTTTGTTTCTGTTTCTCACCACCTAATCCTTACCCACGTGGCCTTGAGAACCCACATCCCAGGGACCCCCATACACAGCTGGGGTGATCCATGACAGTATGCACTCACTGATAAGTGGATATTAGCCCAGAATTCAGAATACCCAAGATACAATCCACAGATCACATGAAGCTCAAGAACAAGGAGGACCAAAGCTCAAGAACAAGGAGGAGCTTCTTAGAAAGGGATCAAAATACCAGTGGGAGGAGATACTGAGACAAAGCATAGAAAAGAACCTGAAGGAAAGGTCATGCAGAGACTGTCCCACCTGGGGATCCATCCCATATACAGTCACCAAACCCAGACACTATCGTGGATTCCAACAAGTGCTTGCTGACAGAAGCCTGATATAGCTGTCTCCTAAGAGGCTCTGCCAGTCCCTGACGAAGAAGTGAATGCTCACAGCCATCCATTGGACTAAGTACAGGGTCCCCAGTGGAGGAGCTAGAGAAAGGACCAAAAGAGCTGAAGGGGTTTGCAGGCCCATAGGAGAAACAACAATATGAACCAACCAGTACCCCAGGACTCCCAGGGACTAAAACACCAACCAAAGGGTACCCATGGCTCCAGCTACATATGTAGTAGAGGATGGCCTTGTGGGACATCAATGAGAGGAGAGGCCCTTGATCCTGTGACAGCTTGATGCCCCAGTGTACAGGAATGCCAGGACAGAGAAACAAGAGTGGGTGAGTTAGTGAGCCAGGGGTTAGGATAGAGGGGTTTTTGGAGAGGAAATAAAAAAAGGGGATAAAATTTGAAATGTAAATAATGACAATATCTAATAAAAAAATAAAAAAGGAACAAAACAAGTGGACCTAGCAGAATGAACTCACACCTCTCCTGTCACTGTACCCTATTCCTGTGCCTCCCTCAGAGTGGGCACATGAAGGACAGAGGTGTCCTTCTCTTGAAAGCACATTTTACCATGAATTAAGTCTGTTATATAATGTCATATATATTGTTGGGCCCCATTTTGGGCCTGGTTTGGGCCTTGAGGACTAACCTCAAGCCTGGCTGGAGTTTAGAGGCCTGTCTCAGTCACTTCCGTATAGGGATGACTCAGCAAGACCTCTTTGGTGTTGCCTCTGCCCTACCATTGCTGATATAGAGCTATGCCATTGGCCCTGTCAGTCACTCCATACCCTCCATCACGCTTCCCCTGCCTACTACTCATCTTACCCCACCAAAAATCCCCCTATGTTCTGAACTTATATAAGTGAGAGGCTGATGTTCCTGCTTCAACAAGACTCCAGGCTGTGTGTGTTTGTTTTGGGTCATCAACACTCACCATCCTCCTCAGCCAATTAGAGTCCCTGCAGGGCCCCTCTCCTCTTGCCTGGACCTGCCAGCAAGGAGCCAGATAGATATATATAGATAGAGACAGAGACAGAGATAGAGAGATAGAGACAGAGACAGATATAAATAGATAGATAACAAAACTATGCACAGGGTCTAAATATACCCATAGGTGAAAAGTTCATTGGAGGAAAGGGGAACCAGAAAGCACCTGAGGGGTACTGAGGCTGTTCATCAGCATTTTTTGCATCCTGTTTGGACACAAGCTGATGAACCTGGGGTCTAACACTGCACTGCCATTCAATCTTGGCCATCAGTTGAATGAAACTCCTAATTTATGTCCTGTTCTGAGGACCCTGAGCAGGCCCAACTATTTCTGTTTAGGTTCTAATCAGGGGCATTGTTTGTAGCGCCATCCTGGAACTAGCCTTCTATCTAACACAAGAACAGTGTGTCTTAGCTAAGGAAAGCCTGAATACACAGGCTGGTTTATGTCCTCTAAACACAATCTGTCCACCACAATTATGGAGGATGCATCTGGGGAAAAGGAGGTGGTAGACCTGGGATTATCCCTGCACCATCACATTTCAGCAGAGTAGATGGCTCATCACAGAGAACAGAGCCTTGTGCCAGGAGATGTGCTCAACCATTGGACATGAGGCCCTCTCAGGTTTCAGGGCCAAGCTGATATCCCTGCCAGAGAAGCTTATAGTGGTAATTCTCAACCTGAGGGTCATAACCACTTTGGAGGTTGTAGATCAGATATCCTGCATATCAGATATTTACATGATGATTCATAACAGTACAATATTTACATGTTGGAGGTAGCAATGAAGTAATTTTATTGTTGAAGTTTCAGCACATCATGAGGAACTATATTAAAATGGTGAAGAGTCAAGAAATTTGGAAATCACTGGCTTATAGAAAGGAGATGAGGCAGGAAGGCCCAAAGGACAAGGAACTATGTAATGCTGTAGTGTTTTGATCAGTGACTGCTGCTTACACTGAGTGAATTGTACATAGATTCCCAACATTACTTGAACATGAAGTCTATAAGAAACAGCTTCAAACTTCAAACAGGCCCATGTGTGCCCTGTGCCCAGGGGCTGACAACAGTCTCAGTGTCCATTGTGGTGTTCTTAGCCATGGTCAGTGGTATTCTTAGCCACCCTGTAAGGAAGTTACCATCTGGAATCTGCTAAAAGGTAAGGTCTTCTCTTTTGTCTGTCATTTATGTTTTTAGGGTATATGCTCCATGAACATAAATTGAATATGCCCAGGAGTGTGGTGCATGCTTAGGAGTTTAGTGAACTCCTATACTGAGCATGCTCAGGGCACTAGTGTCTTCCTGTACGGAGCATGTGCAGGGATAGACCCACACTTCTACCTACATGCACAGGCTCATGGGGTGAAGTGCCCATGCTTTACTTGCTGGAGCAGGATGTGGCTTCCCATGTAGGATGCCAATGCTCTCCTCATACCCTTCAGGCAATAAACCTTTCTCATCTCTTTTCTCTCATCTCTGCTTAGTTTCTTTTTCACTCACTGCCAGGAGGACCCTTGGTGTTTTTCTTGCATTTGGACAATCAGAGTAGCCCACACAGCGGGCATCTGCCATGCTGCTCTCTACCTTTCTTCTGCATCAATGACATGACCTGCTGGGCCTACACAGTTGTGCCTACTTCAAGACAGTGAAAGCCCTTCAGGGATAGAGAGTTAGTGGTGGACTTACTCCTCATATGCACACTAGCAGTGTCCGGGGTAGGGAACAGGAATATGGATGGCCCTTACTCAAGTTGTCCCGTCCAGGGGACAGGTGCCAAGGTACGTTCACCTCTCAAGGCTCAGCTGAACCACTTTCGCATCCTGTTCAGGAATTTTGTTCCAGCATCTGCTGGAAAAGAGAAGACATGACCGTTCAGCCTAATAAATGTGCAAATGGAGCCAAAGGGGCCTATTTCCCTTGGGTGGCTCACCTGGTGCTGGAGGTCCAGGTTCTAGGACATGTTGCAAACCCAAGTCAGGGGTTGGGATGAGGGAACCGTTCTTGACCAGTATGACCAGGACATCACGGCTGGAGCTCCTGCAAGCTGATGGAGCATAGATCAAGTAGCTAAATTCCAGCAACTGGAGGAAGGGCACAGGCACTTCTATCCAGAGTTGCATTGTTGGCTGGTGGGTGGTCAGGCATATGTCCCCTTGAAGCTTGAGCCTGGCTCCTTCCTGAACCTCTCAGTACTACTCAGGATGCTCCCTGCTCCCATGGTTCAACATCCACAGAGATGGGCCTTTTCTCCTTCATCTCTTGAGAGACACAGGAAACAGACTGTTGAAAAGGTTAAAATACATCACTGATGCAGTCCTGAGTAGCCCTAAGCAGTATCAACAGCATCCTCTATCCCTCTTGTAAACACATTCTGGGCCAGAAAAAACCATTCCCCATGTGGGCCTGGCCAAAGAGAGGTGGCAAAGGCCTCCTCTACAATCTGAGCATGCTGAGTAATTATGAAGGACTGATCAGTTTGTGACAAGTCCAGCAACTGTGGGTCCCACCACCTGGTCACAGAACTGTTCACCTTTATAGGAAGGTCAGGAGTACACCCAACTCTGCATTCCTTCCTTGCAACTTTAACTCTCTAGGAGATTGTCTAAAACATTTCAGCAGGCTCTACCATCTTCCATGTGTTCAATGTGTCTGACAGCAAGTTTGCTTCACCTTACTGAACAGAAATCACAGCATCAGTATTGAAGGCACAAGAACGTACGTCAACATACTGCACCTTGCCACTGCCCAAAAGTCATGTCTGAAATACACCCTCTTCCAACATGGTTCAGTAGATATGAGGACCAGCAGGGCAAACCTGCCAACAAACACACACACACACACACACACACACACACACACACACACACACACACACACATGCTGCTAGATTATGATATCATGCTGCTGCTGCCCCCCTATACTGCTAGAAACAGACCTATGAAAGAAGGAGGAAAGGCTTGTCAGAAGATGCATAACAACTCCTGAAACACAACAGTAATGTATCAGAGGGTGGAAGTGTGCATCAGGATGCCCAGTGTGCTCTGAGAGCTGGCAGAGGATGTGAGTTAGCTACAGGGATCAAGGGAATCCAATAGGCTCTGATATACTAGCGTACATGGGACAAGCTGGGCAGCTGGGGAAAGGCTGGATACCTAGGAGTTTCTATGGGAAAAGAGCAGGGCAGTGTCCAACATGACTTGAAAATGTGCAATGTGTGCAGATGGAAATGACTGGGAAAGGGGGAGCATGCCTCCCTAGGTCCTGTCCCTTCACACTTTGTGTATTGGGTAGGTCCAGTAGGACCTGACACTATACACAGCACAGTGGTGGCAGGAGGAGGGGGTCCTGATTCTTCAGACTGCCTTGAGTTTGGTAGTTGAATTCCTAACAAGACCAAATCTTAGCAGTGAACACAGTAGGTTAGGAACAGCAGGGTCTGATTGATTCCTAGCAATGTATGTGAGGTAGGGGGGTCTCACAGGGTATAAGAACTAGTATTGTATGTGGGGTGAGGCACATTGGATTTGCCAGCATAGACCAAAACATAGCAGCATCTTTATGAGTGATGGGGACAGGGAGGGAATGTGTCCAGCAGGGTCGGATAAAAACCTATTACACAATAGTGAGGCTTTGGTTCCATCAGCATCTGTTTTATGACAGTATATATAGGTACTTGTCTAAGTACTTGCCAGCAGCACCTGCACTCTACCAGTTTATGTGGGGTAGGGCCCAGTAGGTCCTGAGTTATGGAAGGTTGTATGCACCTAGGCATATGCAACTGGAGTTGATAGCTTCTAGTGTATATGGTATATCTGTGAGGGAGGTGTCAGCAAGGCCTGCTACCTATAAGTTTATAATTTTTATAATATCCACTCTCCCATGCTGCTGTCCCAAATACAATGATAATTTTAAAGTAAGGTGGGACCCACTCATTTAGAACCCATGTAATGTTTAAGATGTCAGGACTCAAAGGACAACACACCAGAGTGCCTACACCACTTACTATACCAGATGACAGAAGCTACTGGACAAACCAACTCCCTGCTGCTATCTGAAAAACACAAGCAAGCAATCAGGCCCTACAGCTTGTCCCCTGCTGAAGCCCCACATATAGTGCCATATTGAGATCCTTCTGGACACTCTCCACCATCCACATGACACACACTGAGGTTTGAAGCCCTCTAGGAATTCCCCTCCACTATCACGGACAACTGCTAGGCTCTAGGTCCTGCTGCACTCACCTTTCCCCTTTCCCACAGCCCTAAATACACTGCTTTTATCACTCCATGCTGGGTGCCCACACACACAGTGCTATTTTCAGGCAAGGATGTCCATTCAGTCAAGGATGGACACCTAAATCCACTTTCCCACATAGCATTGAGGTGTCTAGGTCTTCCTAAATACCTCTTCCCTGAGGATATCACTCAGCACACAGTGCTAGCTATCTGACATTATTAGAAATCCCATTGACACTGCCACACAGCTTGGCCTAGTGGACAGCATGCTGGCATTGTACACATATAGACTCTTGAGGGCATGTCCATCAAGACTGATGTCCTAACTTTATCCAGCAGGGCCTATGACATAGTAGATTATAGTCTGTGAAAGGGGTACAGGAGTCTCCATCAAGACCTGATTACTAATGTTGTAGTGGGTGCTGATTGGAGCTGATGTCTAAGAGGGTCCTGACACCGACAATGACATGTGAGCTTCATTAATGTGAGGCTGTCAAGCAGAGCCCATGACATAACAGTGAGTTGATGGTACAGTGGCAGGGAGTATCCATCAAGGCCTGATGACTATAAGTCAATATAAGGTTTTTGTCAGGCATCAGGACCGGATACACAGAACTAATGTGATGCATATGTTGGTGACCTGTTCAGCATGCTTCAATACCCAGCAGTCAGTTTGGTGTTTGGTGGGAAGTCGTGCATGGCCCAATACTTAGGAATGTATTCAAGGCACTGGGGAGGTTGTACAGTAATTCCTGGTGCCTACAAGTACAAGTGCTATTTAACAGTGCATTACACCTGGGGTATATGTCAGGACAGGAGGTGTCCTCCAAGATGTGAATCTAGCAGTATATGTTGGTTAATGGCAGGGGGTGGAATGACAAGCAAGCCCTGATACCTGTCCCTGTATCTCTGGTGGCAATGTGGTTAGGGGAATGCCTAACAGATTCTGGCACCTGGCATTGTATATGAGACAGCAAAATAGCTGCTGTCTAGCCAGGACTGATGTCTAGAAATCTATATGGTGATTGTACTTCAGGTACTTGAAGTAACAATGTAGTATATAGGGTGTTAATGTAAGGCTGTAGGAGATCAAGTCCTGTTGCTCACCCCACCCCATACTACCTGACAAAATAGTGCTATGATCAGATCCAGTAGAGAGTCCCTCTCTGCCACACATAATATGTTGGGAATCTGGTGTCACCACACCACACACTATACCACTACCACCCTTGAACTATTGCCCAGAAGGACCTTTGATGGCCAGGCAAATACATACAATTTCATGTCCGTGTGTGAAGGTGTTCTCATGGCATAGTGAAATGAACACATTACCTGCGTGTGGATGTGCTGAGCCTGCTCCTCCTGAAAACTGTCAACCTTCTGTGGCTCAAAACATCTCCCTCTGCTGTACATTCTATCACCATAAAGATGCATTTCTGATGTGGAGCAGCTTCATGAATTTGGATGGTCCAGAAGCTTAATTTGTCAATTTCAGTCCTGTTGTCTGTGTCATTTTTCTCACCCCTTTCAGAAGATCCTGACAGCAGACCACACCTCTTTGTGGAGGTGGCAGAGCCATGTAAAGCTGCCTTTACTGAGGCTCCTGAGGTGACCCAACAGGGTCACACTTTCAGAGGGCCTGACCTCCAGGTCCAGCTGGATCACTGCCTGCTCTCTTCACTTCCCTGCAAGCCGCTTGACAATTTCCACCCTAATATCAGCTGTCAAACAATGAGATGAAAACCATGGTATTACAAACAAGAGAAGCAGGTTTGGAAGAAGCCTTACTGTTCTCAATTCCCACATAGAAAAGTAAGAGAGAGGTAAGATGGTCCCATAGTGCACTTCTGGATCATAGAAAACTAACAACACAACACTGGAATTTACTGGGACCAGAGGGATTCAGGCACCCAGGAACTCCACCTACCAGTGGCACAGGTTCCTTCCAGTCTGGGCCCGTGCCCTGAGCACCTTGAGCATAAACTCCACCGCCAGTCTCACAACACCCAGAGGAAGCTCCACTCCCAGGCTCTCTAACAACCCCAGGATTGCAGGTTCACAGTTTCACTGGACTGCAGGATCGAAGACTCATTGGATAGCAGGATTGCAGGATTGCAGGATCGCAAGATAACAGGATCCCAGGATCCCAGAGGCAGTTTGATTCCTAGGAGCTTTGCCACACCCAGGATCTAACTATCACAGGCTCGCAGAATCACAGGATAGCAGGATCGCAGGATCAGAGGATCACAGGATCCCAGAGGCAGCTTGACTCCCAGAAGCTCTGACACATCCAGGATCTCACAATCACAGCATCCCAGAATCACAGGATTTCACAATCTCAGGATCCCAGAGATAGCTGAACTCTGAGTAGTTCTGACACAACCAGGATCATAGGAAGGACAGGCTCCAGTGAGACATAGCCAGAGTAGGTAGCACTAGAGATAACCAGATGGAGGGAGGCAATCATAAGAACATAAGCAATAGAAACCAAGGTTACTTGGTAGCATCAGAACCCAATTCTCCCCCAAGAGCAAGCCCTGGATACATCATCACATCAGAAAAGCAAGATTTGAATCTAAAATCACTTTTCATGATAATGATGGAAAACTTTAAGAAGGACATAAATAACTCCCTTGAAGTATAGCAGAACACAGGTAAACAGCTAAAAACCCTTAAAGAGGAAACACAAAAAATCCCTTAAAGTACAGGAAAGCACAATCAAACAGGTGAAGGAAATTAACAAAATCATGCAAGATCTAAAAATGGAAACAGAAACAATAAAGAAATCACAAAGAGAGACAACCCTAGAGTTAGAAAACCTAGGAGACATATCAGGAGTCAGAGATGCAAGCATCACCAACAGGATACAAGAAGAGAGAATCTCAGGTGCAGAAGATACCATAGAAATCATTGACACAACAGTCAAAGAAAATGAAAAATCCAAAAGGATCCTAATCCAAAACATCCAGGAAATCCAGGACACAATAAGAAGACCACACCTAAGGATAATAGGTATAGAGCAGAGCGAAGATTCCCAACTTAAAGGGCCAATAATAACTTCAACAGAATTATAGAAAAAAACTTCCCTAACCTAAAGAAAGAGATGCCCATGGACATACAAGAAGCCTATAGAACTCCAAATAGATTGGACCAGAAAGGAATTCCTCCTGTCACATTATAATCAAAATACCAAATGCAATAAACAAAGAAAGAATGTTAAAAGTAATAAGGGGAAAAGGTCAAGTAACATAGGAAGGTAGACCTATCAGAATTACACCAGACTTCTCACCAGAGACTATGAAAGCTAGAAGATCCTGGGCAGATGTCATACAGACCCTAAGAAATCACAAATTCCAGCCCAGGCTATTATATCCAGCAAAACTGTCAATTATCATAGCTGGAGAAAACAAGATGTTCCATGACAAAACCAAATTTTACACAATATCTTTCCATAAATACGGCCTTACAAAGGATAACAGGTGGAAAACACCAACACAAGGAGGGAAACTCCACCCTAGAAAAAAGCAAGAAAGCAATCTTTCAACAAACTTAAAAGAAGCATAATTCTACCTCTAAATACAAAAATAACAAGAAGTAACCATTACGTTTCCTTAATATCTCTTAACACCAATGGACTCATTTCCCCAATAAAAAGACATAGGATAACAGACTGGATATGTAAACAGAACCCAGCATTTTGCTGCATACAGGAAATCCATCTCAGTTACAAAGATAGACAATACCTCAGAGTAAAATGTTGGAAAACAATTTTCCAAGCAAATAGTTATAAAAAACAAGCTGGAGTAGCCATTCTATTATCGAATAAAATCAACTTTCAACCAAAAGTTATCAAAAAAGATAAGAAAGAACACTTCATACTGGCCAAAGGAAAAATCTACCAAGATGAACTCTCAATTCTTAACATCTATGTTCCAAAAGCAAGGGCACTCACATTCATAAAATAAACTTTACTAAAGCTTAAAACACACATTGTACCACTTACAGTAATAGTGGGAGACTTCAACACCCCACTCTTAGCAATTGACAGATCATGGAAACAAACTAAACAGAGACACAGTGAAGCTAACAAGTTATGAACCAAATGGATCTAACAGATATTTATAGAACATTTCATCCTAAAGCAAAAGGATATACTTTCTTCTCAGCCCTCATGGTACCTTCGCCTAAATTGACCATATAATCACAAAACAGACCTCAATATATACAAGAAGATTGAAATAATCCCATGCACCCTATCAGATTACCACAGACAAAGGCTGGTCTTAAATATCAACAAAAACAATGGAAAACACACATACACATGGAAACTGAACAACACTCAACTCAATGACAACTTGGTCAAGGAAGAAATAAAGAAAAAATAAAGGCTTTTTAGAATTTAATGAAAATGAAGACACCTCATACACAAACTTATGGGACATAATGACAGCAGTGCTAAGAGGAAAACCCATCGCTCTGACTGCCTCCCAGAAGAAACTGGAGAGAGCTTACACTAGCAGCTTGACAGCACACCATAAAGCTCTAGAACAAACAGAAGCAAATACACCCAAGAGGAGGAGATGGCAGAAAATAGTCAAACTCAGGGCTGAAATCAACCAAGAAGAAACAAAAAGAACTGTACAAGAATCAACAAAAACAGGAGCTGGTTCTTTGAAAAAATCAACAAAATAGATAAACAATTAGCCAGACTAACCAGAGGGCACAGAAACAGAATCCTAATTAATAATATCAGAAATGAAAAGGGAGACATAATGAAATATATTTTAAAATAATTATTCTGTTTGTTGAACATTAACAGTTGAAAATATTAACATAATGTTTTATAAACTTCATGGAATTATTATTGACAATATTTGATCACTGTACTTGAAATTAGCATTTTCTTAATGTTTAACTTCAAAGAGTTTTTTCCATTTAAAAGTATTGAAACTATATTTACTGATGAAATAATTTCTCTCCTAGAAACAGTGATAATCTTTTTAAAGCAAACTTATAGTTAGATACTGTACACAGACATATAGTGTGTTTTCAATACCTATGTCAGGTGGTACCACATGAAGGCTTTTGAATATATTTCTTAATGATTCATTTTTAATATTTTATGTTCTTATACTATGCTTAATTCTTAAAGAATATTTTGTATGTTTTGAAACAATTTAGTATTCAACATTAGATATAGGATCCTCAGATATGGGCAGTATTAGATGTTCATTAATGATATTTTTAGGGGAAGGAAGGCTATGAATATAAAAGTTGAACAAAATTTTTGTATTTGATTCTCAAAATACTCAATATTATTAATATGCTTGATGTATAAAATGCATTTAAATAATAAAAAATTTTTAAGAAAAAAAAAAAGGAAAAGAGCAACAAACACAACCCCAAACCAGTAGCTGATAAAATAGGCTGAAAGTGAGAGCTGAGACTAACCAAACAGAAAATAATGAACATTGGAAAAAAAATCCTGGTTCTTGGAAAGGAGAGAGTAAACTGAGGAAGCATTCCCAAATCTAAGGATATGAGAAGATACAGAGTAAAACTAGAGACAAATGAATGAGATACAGTAGCAGATACAGCAAGGCTCTAACAACCTTTAGAACAGGGCTGGAGAGATGGCTTGGGCTTTAAGATCACTGTCTGATCTTTCAGAGGTCCAGAGTTTAATTCCCAGCAACCACATGGTGGCTCACAACCACTTGTAATGGGATCTGATGCCCTCTTCTGGTGTGTCTGAAGACAGCAACAGTGTACTAACTCACAACAAATAAATATATAGATCTTAAAAAGAAAAAAAAAAAGAACCATTAGAACATATCTAAGAATCTTTGAAACAGATATAGGAAACCTATACTGTCACCAATTGTGAAACTGGGAGAAGTGGACAAATTTCAAAATATATATAAAATGCTTGAATAGATCAATAACAAGCAATGAAATTAAAATATTAACAGGAAAAAAATCAACAAAAGTCCAAAGTTTGACATATTCATAAATGAATTCTACCATACTTTTAAAGAACACCAATGTTCCTAAGATAATTCCATGAAATAAAAGGGAGGGAACACTTTCCACTGTGTTCCAGAAAGCCAACGTTACCCTGTAACCAAAACCAGACAAACAGAGACCTCGCTGATTCTATGGATAGAGCTGCTTACGACCAGACCAGATGATCCAAGTTTTGTTCCTGGAGCCCACATGGTGGAATGAGAGAACTGGCCTCACAGTTTGTCCTCTGTCCTTCCATGTATGCAGATACACACAAATAATTAAATCTAGAGTAAACCAAATAAGATTACCAATATTTTCATGTAAAAGATGTGACAAACCTTAAGAAGAGTCCGTGATGCTTCATGATAAACAACACATTTATAAGCTCATGTTCATGAACATCAGTTCACTCACGAATATAAGGTGAGTCTGAGATACACAAATCCATAAATAAAATCATGTGAAGAGTGTACGAGATGAAAAAGGACCTAGCCTTAAGAATAAAAAGTGTCAGCCAGGTGTGGTGGCAAATGTCTTTAATCTTAGCACCTGGGAGGCAGAGGCAGGCATATTTCTGAGTTCGAGGCCAGACTACAGAGTGAGTTCCAGGACAACCAGGACTACACAGAGTAAACCCTGTCTCGAAAACGAACAAACAAACAAAAACAAAGAATGAAAAGTGTCATTTCCAGAAAATAGGTGGAACTAAGGATAATGCTTCATGTGACAAGCCAAGTCTCTGAAGACAACTGTGCTTGTTCTCATTTCTATTCATAATGTGCTCGCGTTGGAGGATCCTGGACATAAAAGGGGGACATGAAAGAGAGCAAGGCTCTGCTTCCCTGTGATGGTCCACAGGGCTTGTGCTGGGCAGGAGCCTGCATGTCTCAGCCACCCCGAACTGTCCAGGGAGTGCTGCACAGAGTCCTGGGAGGTTCAGAATCTATATTCTGCAGCCCCAAGCCCTCCATTAGCCAGGCAGTGCTAAGAAAGGGTCAGTGCCTACTACACAACCAAAGTGGTTCTGACAAGATGAGGAGGCAAGATTAGGAAAACTAGGCTGTACCTGGGTGCTGGGGAGTAGACAGGAGCAGCTCTCCTGAAACCATGCCTGAGCAAACTGTCTCTGCCTCTGTAGTCCCAGAGTGAAAACTCAGTTATAACAGGTCAGTTACCAACTGTCTCAGCACCCTTGCACCAATTGTAACTCCTCTTCAAGACCTAATTGGTCACATGTCCAGAACTTGGCCAATCAGACTGGCTAGCGAGCCAGGACTCTCCTGATTGGTCATACTGAGGTCATGTGACTCCTGTATGCACATGAGAAGGCAAAATGTCCCTACCACAAGCAGACAGTCTATTACAGCAAGGTTAAAGAGAGAGACTTTGCATGCTCTGTGCTTCCTTTCCAGGACTGTGCCAGCTAGGGTGCACCTCCCCATCCCATTGCCTCTGGCCACAGGAGAGCTCGCTCTCTATTGCACTTCCTTTCTCAGGTCCCAAAATACAGACCTATTTCTGAAGGGCAGATTTTCGGTTTGCTGTCAGCTGTGGGTCGTCCCTGAGTACAAAAGCCTTCAGTTATATATTCAGTCAGTGATCATTCACCTTTACTAGGGATCACCTACTGGGTCCCAAGGGCAACAAGACTGAAGGAATTCCTGTCTTCAAAAAACTCACAGTATAAAAGAAAAAGTGCAACACATTTATACAGTGTCTATATCTACATTGTGTAATGTATTTTGCCTCAGAGAGGGGCTCTTAATGCCTGCCCTGCCATGTGTGCTAATACCATTAACTAGTGAACGCCAAAGGTTTATCAAAAAATAGTCATGGCTTGTCATACTTGGTTTTGCTCTCAAAGTGTCTCAAAATTAAATGTTATTTTCCACTGCCTTTTCTGATCATTCATTGCACTGCTTTAGTGATGGATAATTTTAATCCAGAATTTTTTTTCTCAGCTGTAGCAACTTCCCCAATTTTTTCATGACTTCTCCAGTACTTTTGGAAAACAGTTTTAATCTTTTGCTAACCAGCCCTCACGGTCCATGAGGACTTTCTATGTTTCTTCCAAACCTTCCATTCTTTGATTTCTTTCAAATTAATGATTTCATATATTTTTAAGAACTCTGTACAGGGGAACTGTGTCCACTTTAGTTATGCCCCAGCCTCTCAACTTTTCCCATCCCCCACCCAACTCATGGTTTCTTTATTCTTGCACGTGTATGCGTGTATAATAAGTACAGGGTCTGAGATTCAAGTTCTGGAAGAGAGCAAAGAGCAATAGTGACAGCTCATCTTGTTGGTGGAGACTCTTGAGCTCTGGGAAAGGGCGATTTCCCAGGCATCAGGACTGTTTTAACTGTAGCCCTTGGGAGAATCATTATCAACCCAAGTGTTACAAGTTCATTTTAATTAAGTACACACTTGGACACAAAAATGTCTATGTGTGTTGCCAATGATTCCTTTTAATAGCCCTCATCTCTCTGAAAGGTGAGTGTCTTAGAGCTTCCATTGCTGTAAAGAGATACCATGAAGAAGGCAACATATATAAATGGGGACTGGCTTACAGGTTCAGAGGTTCAGCCCATTATCACTACAGCCAGAAACATGACATCTTTCAGACAGGCATGGTACAAGAAAAAAAAGCTAAGAGTTTTATGCCTTGATCAGAAGCCAGCCAGGAAAAGATTAGTTCATGCAGGTAGAAGGAGGATCTCAAAGCCCACCCATAAAGTGATACAATTCCTCTGACAAGACCACTTATTCCAACAAGACACACTTCCTAATAATGTCACTCCCTGTCGGCCAAGCATTCAACCACAAGAGCCTAATGGGACAAACCTATTTACAACCTCATACTGAGTATAAATACCAGTGCAATTGCAAGAGATTTTCACATGATAATGTTGCCTTGATTGAAGGCTTTGCCCACACTTTGTAAGACCCTTTCCGAGAAATATGACTCTTAAAGCAGTCTTGTTGTTCTGTGATGCCTGACTCCATTGCCTGTTATGTAAATGATTCATGCTCCACATGTCAGTCGAGACTCAGCAGAAAGACAATCTCTCACCCTTGGAAGGCCTGAACCCAGAAATGAAGCTGCTGTTGTTGATTGCACAGAATACTGAAAAAGTATTGGTGGGGAGTCATTCATGGCCCAGTACTTAGGAATGTATTTGATACAGTGCACAAGTTATAAAGCAAGGCCTGTCAACTATCACTGCAAGTGCTCTCTATCAGTGCACTACACCTGGTGGTTTATGTAACTCCTCAGTTTCTCCGGGAGCTCGAACAAGACAGTGATGAGGTTGCAACTCATGGAGATCTGGGAAGTTCTGTTGGGTAGCAGCCTTCAGCTTCCACATGGACCAGTTATCCTTACCAAGGTGATGCCAAAATATGGCAATGCCACACACAGGAGGACCTCAGGGAAGTGTTTGCACTTAAACTCATTCAGAAGAAAGTTACACTTGGGATTAGAGTAAACCTTAAGTTCAGCAGTCAGTGCAGACTTTCCTTCTCCAACCCCCTAGTAGGTGGGAAGTTAGCCATCTTTCCTCTTTCCACTCACTCTGGGGATTCTGTTTATTATCTTTTCTACCTTGCTCTTTACATGGGGTAGCCATTGTAGATTGGCTCCCTACAAGATCCCTACCATCAAACTGCAGATTCATCTAATGTCATCCCTGAAATGAAATCGCTTAATACAGATGAGGAAACATCACTTGGTACAGTACAGAAGGCCTGGAGAAAAGAAGGGCCCTGACCTGTCATGGAGTGCCACAGGCTGGCTCAGTTGGCTCCTCAGCCCTCTGGAGGAATTCGGTTGCTGGTACTCAGGTGGGAAAGGAGTTGGTGAGTGACAAACAGACATGAACACCAGAGAGTGTTGGAACTGAATGTAATTTTTCAAAGCGAGCATCAGAATTACATTACAGAAGAAAACAAGGAAGTTAGGTGATACATTGAGGTCATCTGATGCATAATGATTCTTTACACAAAACAGAGTAATGCATACATAAAGACTGAAAGGAAGCAGTCAGTGGCTACAATTGAGATAAAAAGCAGCCCTTTCTAAAGTCAGCTATTCTAGGAGCCTGGTGAAGATTTCCCACCCTAGTCACAATTCAAGTCTATTGTATAAGCCACCAACAGGGGGCTTCTGCTCTTGCTAAAATTTTCATGAATAATGCAATACTCTAGTTCCTCCTAAACCACAACCCTCCTACTTCCTAGACCATTGTAAATTCCTGCATGTGAGAGTGACTCCACTGTTATTCTAACTTTACTTTTTAGACTTGCCCTGAGATTTCTACTCTTACCCAGTAAACTGCAATGCCTGATTTGTTTCACTATCTCTTTCAACACTGAAGGCATTTTGTCTGAATAAGTCAAATCATTCCTTGGAGGCACCTATAATAAAATAATACTGAAAGAAAGCACTCTAAGCCTATCACTGACTATGACCAGGACATATCTGGACCACATCCCTGTTATGGAATGACAAAGACTCTCCAGGAGACCAGTTTCTGTGAAACTTTGTATCTCAGGACTAAGGGCAAGCTTTTGGACTTGGCATGCACACTCCACTGGAGTGAGTGTGGCAATGGAGGCAGGATTCAGAGGATCATGATGCCAACCAGTGTTACTTGCCTGTGCACCTGGAAAGTCCTCAACTTATCTGAGTGACCAGCTGCCCCAGGAATCCCCTCGACACCTCTCCTGCCACTTGAGTGAACTGCATATCATGCATGATGCTCAAGGTGAGGGCCCCCAGGTGCTCGCTGGAAAAATGATGTCACAGAAATAATCATTTCTGATAGGTTGCTTCAAACATACCCTACTCTTTCACCAGTATTCCTAAAGTTTTTCCTGAATTTTCTTTTAATTTTTTATCCTGTTTTGCCTTACTTGCATTTTTCTTGTGTCACCAGGTCTAAATCTCACTGCCATCTTTGGCTAGTGTCACTCTAACACTTTGAGCCCCTTCCTGCCCAGAAGGATGTAGTAAAATCTCAAAGATGGAGGAGAAGAAAAAGGAGTATGAAGAGAAGGATAATGAGAAGGAGATGAAGAACAGGAGGACAAAGAACAAAACTATACTTCAAGGGACAAATCTGTCCAGAAATCATTATCACCAGGGTCACTGCACACACACAGCCCCCACCCCCACACAAAACAAACAAACACACCATAAATTTAAAGATCCAAAAGTTGCAATGATAGTAACCAGGAAGGAGCAATATAGAATTTATTCCTGTTCTTGGATGGAACTGGAGCACCCTTCAGGCTGGCATAACTTTCTGCATGACACTTAGGTCTGGACAAAGAGTGGAGTTAATGTATATACACTATCAAAAGCAGCAGGAGTTGTCACTTTGTCCCAAGGATTTTGTGATAACTGTTTATATGCCTGGGGTCACACATGAAGTCCAACTCTGCTTTCAATAGGTATACCCCTCAATTTTAGAAACCCAGCAAGATGCATATATAGAATTCCTTCCCAGGCAAAGTGACTATGGACTCTAAGGAAAGGCTATCTAACAGACCTGGTTCTTAGCCTGATGCTCTGAGTATGGGAACCCCAGACCATCACAGTCTCAGAGTGACTTCTGTCTGAGCAGAGATTATGCATCCAATGTGTCTTGTGTTGGAAAGAGGGGAAATACTAGGAGACCTGTGTCTTCCTGTCTTTCCCTTTAATTGAGAGTTGGGTGGAGTATGATCTCTTTGTGACTGTGCAGAAACCTGAGTTAGACCAGGAGAGATGGAGCTGGAAGCAGACCTACCCGGATGTTGCTGTATACCAGAGTATTGCAACATGTAAGAGCAGAGCCTCCTGCTGCCATGGAAAGCAGAACTCTGGTGCCCCTGGAATTGTCAGCTCTAGATGCTGGTTTGGAATCCACAGCCACATTAACGCACATTGAACTCAGGAGTGAGATGAATCTCCTACAGGAGACTTGAAATTTAAGAGACCTGGGGTGAGTCCTGTTCTGGTTTTGGTTACTTTTGATAAATGTGACAAAGTTAGGAAGACCAGGTTCTTGTCCAGGACTGGTCTTTGGGCTCCTGGCCAATCCAGGACAGAGAGCTGGAGTTCCCCCAGAGCTATGATAAATTTCAGGTCCAAAGGACAAACAGGACTCCCTGAGGATAAGTATAACCAGAGGCAAAGTGCTGCCTTCATGAGTACATTTTAAGCCTCTTCTTCATATTTCACTTCATGAAGACAGATATCTACATCATTGACAATGAACTCACAGAGGCCATACCTTTGTTCATAAGAGCACACGTGTATTTACGAAAGAGGCGGGTCAGGGAAATGTTACTAAATATTTAGGTGTAATAATCCACAGTTTATTAATTTATTAATTTATTAATAATACTTCCTGGCTCCATAGGAACTCTGATAAATTTGGGAAGTCCATGAAGAGGGAGGGATGACAACATTGCCCACTGACATCTTCTCCCCATGAATGTATGCTCTTCCTGTTCTCATTGGCAGACCTTGGTCCCTCTGAGACTGGAGAGCAAACTCTCTCCTTAGGCAGTTCTAGGCTCAGTTCACAGTGGAGGAGGATCTAGCAGGGACACCTGTGAAACCCAGGACAGCACAGCTTACACGAGGTCTCCACTGCAGCCCATGAGGGTTTGGTTTAGAGTAGGGCTCCATGCAGCCCAGGAGGACACAGCCTACAGCAGGCATCCACTGCATTGCAGAAGAGCATGGGTTACAGCCTGTGTCCAATGAAGCCTCCCAGCTGGACTTCCCACCCTTCTGCTCATGACAATGAATAACAGGAAGATTGAGACCTCTTTTTCTCCCAGGAAATGTAAGGAAATATTGGGCTTGCATGGAACTGAAGATGTAGCCTTGACAGCTCCTAGGAGCTGAGAATAATCAGCATTTGGATAAGTGCATAGCCTGCTGCAACAGCTGTTTGTGCCATCAAATCTCCCGGAACAGCTAAGAGCTCTCTGCAGGCTCCCCTCCCTGCCATGCTCCCGAGGAAAGTACCCACCACTTGTTGTCAAAGACTCCCTTTGTTAGATACTAGTCAACAACCTAGTACAAGTATGCTTTTTCCCAAGTCACATGTATGATAGAATGATTCAGCTAGGGCAGCTCTCACTCCCAAACTCCCCTTTCACTATGTCTGGTCTCTCTGCATATTAGGGGAAAGGAGAGGCTAGCGTCATTCCTCCCTCCCTAGTGAAAAGAAAGATATGTAATTCTTAAATGGACCTCCATGAAAGCTGACTCCCTAAACTGATCTCACATGTCCAGGAAGCCTGATATTTGGGGATTACAGAAGAAATGCAACTGGCCCTATCCCAGACAACTGGTTGTTATAAAAAGAGACAACAGACCCAATCTGTATAGAACAGCTTATTTAGGGAAAACAGCTAACTACCCCATCCTGCCCCTCCAAAACCCCTTTTCCACTTCTAGATCATTACCTGCAAAACTGCTGTTTTCCTGCACATTAAATAATCTGGCCCTGATAAGCCCTGCCTAACTGTACTTGCATTCACCATATTATACATACATGCCCCATAACATGCTATATATCAGGCCCTGTTACACACATCACTGGGGGCAGCCAGCAGCCTAGTGATTCAACAAACTCTGACAGACACCAGCATGTCAGCACCACATATCCACTTTTAGATTGCAGGCCTCCATGGCACAGACTCTTCCAGTGTAATGAAACAGTATCCCTGGGAGGGCATCCTGGAAAGCCTGTTCCACAGCAGCACATGTGGCATTTACTGTGGATGAACAGGAATCATAGCAGGGCCACCTGGGCACCCCTGCAATCCAGAAAGAAACTGGCTATTGAGTACTGTTACACAGCTCTCCAGCACATAAACTTCTAGGTACCATGCTCTCTGTCCTCCCCATTCTGCAGGCACTGCTAGAGAGATACCAGGTCTTGTTAAATAACCTCCCCCTACTTTGATGACACTCCATAGGCACTGTTATGTATCAGGCCTGTGGCAACACAAACGCAGACTATACTCACTGTTATTTCCTGAATAACTTCACAGAACTATTGCAGGAATGTCTTGACCCACCAGCTCCTGAATAATAACATGATGACTTACCTTTATTTATTGTTACTAAGACCTTACCTTGCTACCCCACAACAAGCATGTATAACTTCATTAACCCCTTTGTTCTAATTCACATTTGCCACGTGTCTCATAACCTCATACTCAGTACATCTGATTTCCTGCATGTCTGGCTGGTGAATCTCTCCCATCTCTCCACTCTTCTGACAGTTCTTTTCTTGGAACAGAAGACCCATCTTCCATATTCTGTACAGATATAGGCCTGTGGGTCTTTTTTAAAGCTAATCAGAGATGCCTTCGAAGGTGAGGAAGGAGAGAGATAACCTACCACAGTGCACAAAAATGCTACCCCATTAGAGACCTAGTTGGGTGTCAGACTCCATCACTACCAACACCCCTACTAAAAAACACCCCCAGCCCGACACTCCCTACATACTGTCCAGCATCATGGGTCTCAGTGTAAGGTCAGGCTGCACAAACTTCTGGAGCCATACATACACAACTAAGTACCGGGCCCCACTGAACTACCCTCTTTCTTAAACCACACATATTGTGTTTGTTGATAGCCCTTCATCATTGTCATCTAAACTAAAGTGGTGTAGGTGATACCCTCCTTTTAAAATTTATACATATCAGGCTTTGCAGGACTACACCCCCAGGCTGACATTTCACATACAATGCTAGATGTCAGAGTCTTCTAGACACATATTCACCTCTTCTGCCACCCCACAAAGACCACTAGGCATCATGCGCCACTGGACACACAAGGGCCATTGCCACAAACACACATCTAGGTGTCAGGGCATGTAGTCTTCCTACTCCACAATACTGTTAGAGGCAGACCTTGCAAGATATTCCCCTGTGCTTATGCCAATGCCACAGGTGTCTGGCAGGCCTTGCTGGGCACCCCTTCCCTGGAGGCTGTGTACTCAAATATACTACTTGGTATCAGGTCCTGTTGCATGTTTATCCCTAACCAACATTCTCTCTTAGGTATCAGCCTCTGCTAATAATCCTCCAACAAGTCCCAGGTACACATTAGACGATATCAGGCCAACAGTGCATGTGTGCATGCATGCACACACAGACACACACACTCCACAAAGACTGCTAGGAATTATGTCCTCCTGGACACCTTTCCCTGATCTCTGCCACCACATACACACTGTTATGCACTGAGCTCTACTGCACAAATTTTGTCCATCCTCCATACTTTGTGACCTTGATTTACTGGATACTACCCCACACAATGTGCTAGGAATACGGTGCTCTTGAATATGGTCCCTGCAACACTGACCCAAAAAAATATTTATTCTTTACGCCATGCTAGCTGGACTCAGCACAGTTGCTCTTCATTTTAAACTTACAGGTGTCAGTCCTCCTGAACAAATCCCTCAAGTGACAACCCACATACAATGCTAGCTATCACACCCTACTGGATACTCTTCAATTCCCACTGTCATCCAAATTTACAGCTCTAAGTCTCAGCCTTCTTCTCCCCCATTGCCAACTCATATATACTAACTGCCAGCAGGCAATAATAAATATACCTTCTTCTCAGTGCCTCATGGCACCTTCTCCAAAATTGACCATATAAAAACCCTCACAAAACAAGTCTCAAGAGATAAAAGAAGATTGAAATCATCCAATGCATCCTATCAGATCACCTCAGACTAAGTCTAGACCTCATTAACAATAAAAACACAGAAAACCCACATAGCCATGGAAAGTGAACAACTCTCTACTCAATGATAACTTGGTAGGGAAGAAATAAAGAAAGAAATGAAAGACTTCCTAGAGTACAATGAAAATGACGACACAGTAAGTCAAAAGCAGGTAAACTACCTAGTCAGTCCCATATCCCCTAGAGAAACAGAACAAGTCATTAAAAACCTCCTAACTAAAAAAATTAAAATGTGCAGATGCTTCAGCAGAGAATTTTACTGTACCTTACTAGCAGAGCTACATACCAACACTCCTCCAACTCTTCCATAAAATAGACACAGAAGGAACGCTACTTAATTTATTCTATGAAGCCACATTTACTATGATAGCCAAACCACACAAAGATCCCACAAAGAAGGAGAACAGTTTTGCTTATGAATATTGATTCAAACATACTCAAATAATTCTAGAAAACTGAGTTCAAGAACACATGAGAACCATCATTCACCACAAACAAACAGGCTTCATTCTAGAGATGCAAGGTTGGTTCAATATTCAAAAATCCATTAATGTAATCCATTATATAAACAAACACAAAAGGAAAAAAATCACATGATCATCTAATTCAATGCAGAAAAAGCATTTGACAAAATACGATACCTCTTCATATTAAAAGTACTAGAAAGATCAGGAATGCATGATCCATACCTAAATATAATAAAAGCAATATACAGCAAACCAACAGCCAACATCAAATTAAATGGAGAGATACTTGAAGAAATTCCACTAAAATCAGGAATGAGACATGGCTGACCACTCTCCTTGTATCTATTCAATATAGTTCTTGAAGTTGTAGCTAGAGTAAATAGAAAACAAATAGATATCAAAGGGATAAAAAATGGCAAGGAAAATGTCAAGGTGTCATTATTTGCAGATGACAAGATAGAATACATAAGCAACCCAAAAAATTCTACCAATGAACTTCTACAGCTGAGAAACATCTTCAGCAAAATGGCTGCATATAAAATTAACTTGAATCAGTAACTTAACATTTATACCAATGATAAAAGAACTGAGAAAGAAATTAGGGAAACAACATACTTTATAATAGTCACAAATACTATAAAATATCTTGGAGTAACACTAATCAAACAGGGGAAATGTCTATATGACAAGAACTTGAAGTCTCTCAAAAAAGAAATCAAAGAAAACCTCAAAAAACGGATTGATATTCCATGCTAATGGATTGGTAAGATTAACAGTCAAAATGGCCATTCTACCAAAAACAATCCACAGATTCAATGCAATAGCCATCAATATTCCAACACAGTTCTTCACAGACATGGAAAGAGCAATTCTCAATTTGATATGGAAATACAAAAACAAAAACAAAAAACAAGTATAACCTAAACAATTCTTTTTATATATATTTTTTATTACATCTTTTCCTCAAATTACATTTCCAATGCTATCCCAAAAGTCCCCCATACCCTCCCGCCCCACTTCCCTACCCACCCATTCCCATATTTTTTGGCCCTGGCGTTTCCCTGTACTGGGGCATATAAAGTTTGCATGTCCAATGGGACTCTCTTTCCAGTGATGGCCGACTAGGCCATCTTTTGATACATATGGAGCTAGAGTAAAGAGCTCCGGGGTACTGGTTAGTTCATAATGTTGTTCCACCCATAGGGTTGCGGATCCCTTCAGCTCCTTGGGTACTTTCTCCAGCTCCGCCATTGGGGGCCCTGTGATCCATCCACTAGCTGACTGTGAGCATTCACTTCTGTGTTTGCCAGGCACTGGCATAGTCTCACAAGAGACAGCTATATCAGGGTCCTTTCAGCAAAGTCTTGCTAGTGTATGCAATGGTGTCATCGAACTTAAACAATTCTTAACAATAAAAGAACGTCTAGGGGAATCACTATCCCTGTACTCAATCTATACCACAAAGCAATAGTGAGAATAACCGCAATAGAGACAGGCAGATGGATCAAAGTAATAGAATTGAAGACACAGAAATAAACTCACACACTTATGGATACTTGATGTTTGACAAAGAAGCCAAAAATATACAATGGAAAAAAGAAAGCATCTTCAGTAAATGGTGATAGTTTAAGTGACAGCTGATATGTAGAAAAAATGATAACAGATCCATATTTATCATCTTGCAAAAAGCTCAAATCCAACTGGATCAAGTACCTCAACATAAAACAAGACACACTGACTCTAATAGAAGAGAAAGTGGAAAAGAGCCTTGGATTCATTGGCATGGGGCAAATTTTCCTAAACACAACTCTGAGGTCAAAAATTGATAAACAGAACCTCATGAAACTGAAAAGCTTATGTAAAGCAAAGGACATAGCCAATACAACAAATTTACAACCAACAGATTGGGAAAAAAATCCTCACTAACCCCAAATCTGATAGACGGCTAATATCTAAAATATATAAAGATCTCAAGAAGCTAACCTCTAAAAATGCAAACAACCTAATCAAAAAATGGGGTATGGAGCTAAACAGAATTCACAACAGAGGAATCTGGAATAGCCGAGAAGCATGTAAAGAAATATTCAAAGTCCTTAGTAATCAGGGAAATGCAAATCCAAATGATCCTGAGATTCTGCCTTACACCAATCAGAATGGCTAAGATCATAAACTCGGGTGACAGCACGTGTTGGGGAGAATGTGGAGAAAGTCAAACTCTCCACCATTGCTGTTGGGATTGCAAACTGGTAGGCCAGTCTGGAAATCAATCTGGAGGTTCCTCAGAGAATTGGAAATAGATCTTCCTGAAGACCCAGCTATACCACTCTTGGAAATATACCTAAAGACTCCCCATCATGCCACAGGGACACCTGTTCCACTATGTTCATAGCAGCCTTGTTTGTGATATTCAGAAGCTGGAAACAACCCAGATGTCCCACAATGGAAAAATACATACAGAAAATATGGTTCGTTTACACAATGGACTATTATTCAGCTATTAAGAATCACGACATTAGGCCAGGCATGGTGGCGCACGCCTTACGCCTTTAATCCCAGCACTTGGGAGGCAGAGGCAGGCGGATTTCTGAGTTCGAGGCCAGCCTGGTCTACAAAGTGAGTTCCAGGACAGCCAGGGTTATACAGAGAAACCCTGTCTCAAAAAACCAAAAAAAAAAAAAAAAAAAAAAGAATGAAGACATTATGAGTTTTGCATGAAAGTGAATGGAACTAGAAAATATCATCCTGAAAAAAGTAACTCAGACCCAAAAGGACATGCATGGTATATACTCACTAATAGGTTGATATTAGCCATAAAAGCACAAAATGCATAAGTTACAATCCACAGAACTCAACAAGGTTGAAACCCTCCAGAATGTACCAGAGACCTGGAAGATGAAAGACACTCAGGACTCAGGTAGAGGGACCTTAGATGAAATTCTCAAAAGTGGAGAGAGGGAACTTGTAGAGTCCACCTCCAGTATAATACAGGGCATCAAGTGGAAGAATGGCATTTCCATCCCACAGTCAAATACTCTGTCTCAGAATTCTCCCTGTCTAATAGAAACGAAGGAACAAAAATGGAGAAAAGGCTGAGGGAAAGGAGGTCCAGTGAGCAGCCCAAATTGGTATACCACTGAAGGCGACATTCCGAAGCCTGACACTATTATTGATGTTATGGTATGCTTGCATACAGAAGCCAGCATGGCTGCTCCAACAAGCAAATGAAAGAGTCAGATGCAGTTACAGTGAACCAAAGGACAGAAGCTGGGACCCCTGTGGTTGAATTAGGGAAAGGCTGGTGATGTGTCTGGCCAGCTGACCACAAGTTTTGGGTCCTAGGCTGGAAAGGCATGTTGGAAACCTGGAAGAGAAGAAGGGCTAGGCTGCGCTAGATAAGGAAGGAATCAAGACAAAGCTCTCTGCTCAAGGTTCAATTTTTACTATTCCAGCACTCTGTTATGAAGGAAGGGGAAGGGGCCTGATTCTTGCCAAATACTATTGGGGTCCAATAGCAGGGTGTATTAGTTAGGGTTTTACTGCTGTGAACAGACACCATGACCAAGGCAAGTCTTATAAAAAACAACATTTAATTGGGCTGGCTTACAGGTTCAGAGGTTCAGTCCATTATCATCAAGGTGGGAGCATGGCAGTATCCAGGCAGGCATGGCACAGGAGGAGCTGAGAGTTCTATGTCTTCATCCAAAGGCTGCTAGTGGAAGACTGACTTCCAGGCAACTAGGGTGAGGATTTTATACCCACACCCATAGTGACACACCCATTCCAACTAGGTCACACCTATTCCAACAAGGCCACACCTTCAGATGGTGCCACTCCCTGGTCCAAGGATATACAAACCATCACATTCCACTCCCTGGTCCCCATAGACTTGTTCAAAAACATGAGTCTATGGGGGCCACACTTAAACATAGCATAATGCAAAATGCATTTAGTCCAACTTTCAAAGTCCTCATAGTCTATAGCAGTCACAACAATGTTAAAAGTCCAAAGTTCAAGGTCTCTTCTGAGATTCATCCAACTTAATTAACTGTAATCTCCAGAGCAAGGCAGGAAACCAGCTGGGCAAACTCCAAACTCTGCATCTCCATGGCTGATGTCAAAGCGGTCTTCAGATCTCCACTCATTTTTCATCTTTGTTGACTGCTACAAACTGCTTTCTCCTAGGCTGGTTCCACTCCCTGTTAGCAGCTTTCCTCAGCATGTATCCCATGGCTCTGGCATCTTTAACACCTTTGAGTCTCCAAGGCAATTTCAATGTTACAGCTTCTTGTTTTAGTGTCTGGGATTCCACTTGATCTTTTGAACTCCTCCTAAGGGCTGGCATCACTTTTCCATCTCTGTGCTCTGTAGCACTCTAAGCTCAGGTTGATCCACTCTACTACGGCTGCAGTTCTTGGTGATCACTCCATGGTACTGACATCTCCAATACACTGGGGTATTCCACACCAACTAGGCTTCACCAATAGCCTCTCATAGGCTCTCTTCAGGGTTCTAAGCCTCAAATCCTTTGCATGACCCCTTCAGTCCTAAGCCATCAACTACAGCTGAGGCTTCACCTTCTCCAATGGCCTTCCCTGGCCTCTCACAGTGCTAAGCCTCAGCTTCTCTCCATGATCCCTTCATTCCTTCACAAGCAGTACCACCTGAGTGTCTCTTACACATTACCAAGTCCAGCCGCAGCATGAGGTACAACCTTGGGTATCTCTGGAACACAGCTTCTTTGTGCTCCCAGAAAACACTTTCCAGAAGATTTCACCTCAACAATGCTGGCCTCTTCTTAATCACCGCTAATTCCTTTGCTCCAGCTAACCAGCATCAATTTTCCCAGTAGTTCCTTCCATTCTTAACTCTAGAGCACATGGCTGAAGCTGCCGAGTTCTGCTGCTTACAGGAACTAGAACATGATCCCCTTGTCCTATTACATTATCACTAGCTTTATGTTTTCTAAATCCTTCACTGCCTAAGCTTGGCTATCCTGGTTCTTGCTCTGTAGATTGACCTTGAATGCAGAGATCAGCATGCCTGTCTCCTGAGATTAAAGGTGTGTACCACAATGCCTGGATTTAATTTAGCTGGGTAGGATCTTGCCCCAAGGTCCCACTCCCTTAATCTTTATCTCCTAGAACACAAGATTTTGCTCCATTTCACTTCCTGGTACTCCTTTAATACTCAAACCATATATTTTATATTTTTCCTTTCTAAGCTTGCTATGCTTGTTCAAACTTCTCTTCATAAGACTTAACCAGAGAACAAAGTCTCTGCTGGGCTTTTTTGAAACTTCTTTTGTCAATGCAATTAATCCAAGTCTCTTCACCTTAGCCTCAGGCAAACTTTTCAGACAAGGGCAAAAAGTAGCCACATTCTTCACCAAAATACCACAAAACCAGTCTTTATGCCACATTCTGAAATTCTTCTCCTTTGAAATCTCTTGGGCCACGTCAACACAGTTCAAATTACTACCAGCAACTAAGTCTTCCATATTCCTACTAGGATGACCCATTAAGCCCCATTTAAAGCATTCCATTGCTTTCCAAATACAAAGTCCCAAAATCCACATTCTGTCAAATAAAAGCATGGTCAGGCCTATCACAGCAATACCCCACTCCCAGTACCAACTTCTGTATTAGTTAGGGTTTTACTGCTGTGAACAGACACCATGACCAAGGCAAGTCTTATAAAAAACAACATTTAATTGGGTTCAGTCCATTATCATCAAGGTGGGAGCATGGCAGTATCCAGGCAGGCATGGCACAGGAGGAGCTGAGAGTTCTATGTCTTCATTCAAAGGCTGCTAGTGGAAGACTGACTTCCAGGCAACTAGGGTGAGGATTTTATACCCACACCCATAGTGACACACCCATTCCAACTAGGTCACACCTATTCCAACAAGGCCACACCTTCAGATGGTGCCACTCCCTGGTCCAAGGATATACAAACCATGACACAGGGTAACCACGTGATGGCTTCCCAACAGCAAAGTGGTGGGCTCCAGCAGTGGGCGTGGCAGAACAATTGAGCAGCAAGCTCCATCCACATATAAACAGTAGAACCATTAAGGCTGGGAGAGGGTAGGCTACAGGCTGGAAGAAGCTGAGGAAGAGGGTGACCCCATAGGAAGACTAGCAGTCTCAAACAAACTGGGTCCCCAAGATCTCTCAGACAACAAGCGACAAATTAGGCAGCATACACTAACTGATATGAGCTTCCCAACACATATACAGCAGAGGACTGCCTGGTCTGGCCTCAGTGAAGAAGATGTATCTAACCCCGAGACACTTGAGTCCCTATGGAGTGGGATGGGCTGGGATGTTGCAATATCTTCATGGAGATGTGGAAGGAGGAATGGGGTGAGGAACTGTCAGAGGGCAGACTGAGAAGGGGATAACAACTGGATTGTAAAATGATTAAGTACTAATACTAATACTTATAATAAATACTTACAATAAAAAAAAAGACACCATTACATTTGCAGGCAAATAGATGAAACTAGAAAATATCAACCTGAGTGATGTAACATAGATTCAGAAAGACATGAATAGTAAGTAGTCAATAACAAGTGGACAATAATTACAAAATATAAAATTCCTCAATTAACAGTCAGAGAGACACTACAGAACATGGTGGGGGCCCAAGAGAGTATGATTGAATCACATTCAGAAGAAGTAATACAATAGACATCAGAGGTAGATGGAAGGAAACAACAGGGTGGGAGAGGGGTTGGAGGAGTAGCAGATGCAACTAGATGCAGACACACGGCAGGGATTGCGGAGTATTGTGAAAGAGTTGGGGTAAGGATTGAGGGAACAATAAGGGTCAGGACACTACCAGATGACCTAGTTGACATAGTCAATTAACTGGGGCACATGGGGGCTCACAGAGACTGTATCACCACCAAAGAGCTTGAAGAGTTTGGAAATTGGCCCCTTACACATTTGTAGCAGGTGTGCAGGTTAGAGTTCATGCAGGTCGCTGAAAATTTGAGCAGGAGTTGTCTCTTTTGGATTCCCTTCCCTCAGCTGCACTGCCTAGGTGAGCTTCAGTGGCACAGGATGCACTGCTTCCAGTTGATTGTTGAGGCTGGTTGGTACCCAAGGGGGGGGGGGGGTTGTCTGCCCTCTCTGAGGAGAAGGAAAGGGAGTAATGGGCAGAGCAATCTATGAGGGTGGGACTGGAAGAAGGGATTACATTCAGGATGTAAAGTGAGTAAAAATTTAATGGAATAAAGGAACTCAAATAGCACAGAAAAGAGCCTAAAAATTGAAACTGTGAAATTGAAAGGTCTTGTACAGAAAAAGAAGCTGACATCTCAGGCATAGATGATCAGAGATCATCCCACCAATGAAATTCTGTGTGTGGTCTGAACATTTAGAAACTACAAACAATGGTGTTTACTAAATATCAAAATTAAACCAATCAATAAAGGACTAAAGAATAGTTTTTAAAAGGTAATACACAGGGGATGATAATTACTCTACGAATACTTCAACATTCTCAGCTTTTCAGGTTAATTAAGATTCAGAATATATAAAGATACAAGAAATTAGATAGCAACAGACAAAATAACCCAATCATATAATAAGGTACAGAGCATAATGGAAAATTCTCAACAGGGAATACTTCAATATTTTTTGCCTTCAGGTAGTTGAGATTATGGCAACACTGAGATACCATTTTATTTAATGACAATGCCTAAGATTTAAAAAAAAAAGGATAAATTTTAGCAATGATGAGGGAAGGGACATGTCAGAAGCTGCAATTGGGTGTGTAAACTAGAACAGCCATGGTGGATATTGGTACAGAGTTTCCTGAAAATAGAACTACCATAGGCTCTGGTGTAATATTTCTGAGCATGGACTCAAAGGATGCAGTCTACATCCTTCCAAGGACATCCATGCACATCCATGGTGATTGTGGTCCTACTCCCAATGGCAAGACAATTAGGTATTTTAAAAATACCTAAATAAATTCTACTAGAGTTTGTTAATTTGAAATTTTAAATATTAAAGGAAAGTATCCAAACACGACTAAGCATTCAAACTATCATAGGCTGTTTAGTTCTTAATTAGCCTCATGCATACTTATGGTTACGAAATGAATTTCATTTTCATAAAATTCTGTACCCGAAGACAAAAAGATACATTAGTTTTGATTATATTAAATAGTAACAAATCTAAATAAATAAGTGACAAAAGGAAGCTTTGTGTCTGACTTGAGACAATCTATGATCACAGAATGAACAGACTGGGTTCTGCAGACAGAAGACAGCGTGACAGTGACAATATCAAAAAAACAACTCAAGTTCCATCGAGAAGCTCACTTTGTCAAAAATCTAAGAACCTGATCTCCTCATGTAGGTATCTTCTAGGAGGCAAACATACAATGTACCTTTCTGGTTGACACCTGAAATACACCTGAAAGAATGTTTGGCTGAAGCAGACACAGGTGAAAGAATGTTTTCTATAGGAAACATATGAAATGACAAATAATGTTTAGATGGATCATTAATATGATCCCACAGAAAGTGGGAGCTTGAGGTTTGGTTTGCCTCGCTCCATTTTGCTACTCATTGCAAGTGTAAAGCTTGTATTGGTTCACATTACAATTGCGGAGCTTCACCCATGGAGTCCTCTTACAGAGAAACTCACCAAAGAACTTCTACTGAGATTCCTGAGGATTTTGCTGCTTCCTTGAACTCAGACCTCATTGGCAGTCTCACAGATTCGTCTGCTTTCAACTGCCCTCGCTGACTCTTGTGTGGTGTCTGCCCAGTGGTCTGGTCTGCAGGAACTGATTCCTGTTTGGTGTTTGCTAGGGAACTGGACTGACACCAATAAAGTTTGTAATTGCCCAGTAGAACGATTTCTATACAGGTCTGCTTCCCCCATATCCTAACAACCTTTCTTTCCCACTTCATCTGGTGGCTTGTGGGCTTGAGGGAATTTAACCCTTGTTAAAGTAGGCTGAACAAAAAAAATGCCTACACAGAGGAGCACTGATGCTCAGGGATAAGGAACAACACCTGGCCAGAGGTCTATTTATGTCTGGGCTGAGCTGATATGAAAAAGGTGATGAGAACATGAGCCTCAGATAAGGGCTTGAGCCTCCTCTGCTCTGAGGAAGCAGGTATAACCTGACAGCCCAGAGGCAGCTGCAGAGCTCAGCCTTGGGTAGGATCCCATCTGAGAAGCACAGACTAAGGCATCTGTGGTAACTGTGGCATACACAGTGCCTTCTCCTGTTTCTCCTAACAAGGTGACAAGGGAAATGTGTTTATACACAATATGAGTGAGTAGAGGATGGATGAGAGAACACTTTTTAGAAAATGTAGATTTCATGTATTTGAGGACCAAAGAGACCAGGATGCTTGTCTACCAGAGAAAGGAAGAAAGGTCTCCAGCTCATTTGTGTTGTTTATAACTGGCAGGATGTGAAGAGGTGGCAGAGGAAGACCAGGAAGAAAACTGCTACTGGAAAAGGTAGGCTTCTGCTTTCCTGTGGAGAGAAAATCCCTCTAGCCTAGCCTTTAGTGAAGAGGACATGGTATATAAGAAAGAAGTGGGGGCGTGTGGAAATGAAATTAGAATTATGGAATCCCCAGGTAATGGGATGGAAAGGAGCTGTGGTTGGCCTGGGATGGGTGCTACACCTGGGAGTGTTGTTCAAGGCACTGGAGTGATGCTGTGACCCTAGATGGGGGCGTGGGCACCCAGGTTCACCTGACAGCAGGTAGCTTCAGTCTCTCAAGTGCATTTCTCTTTCAGATCCTGCGACATTACCATGTTGTAATTGGTATTATAAAGGTTGAGGTAGGGGAAAGAAAAGCATACATGGAGAGATGAGGCCCGTCCATTCCCCTTGCTCACGTTCAGTGCTCCATCCTTGCACTAGGTGCTTGAGCATTAGAGTCCTAGCACAGGGAGTCAAAAGTGGATGCCTCACTCCTGTGTGTTCTCATTCCTCATCCTGATCCTACTTAACTACCTCCAGGTTGTACAGATGCAGGAAAAAATGCAGAAGGGACCGACACACCAGCACAACCTATGGAAATGTAAGAAATCTTTGTCTAATCGAATTTTCATACCAGGATGTGGGCTCAGGGTCTGTGCATCTTCATTCTGGATATGCTATGCAGGGTGGGATTCAAAGGAATCTTAGTTGGATGTGAGGCTAAGGGGCATAGGATATGTAGGCGATGGAGGTGCCATATTTACACAGTTGGATGGGCCTCTTGATCCTCTGATTGGGGCTGATGCTTTTGCCTCCTGTCTTTTGCAGCCCCAACAAGCAACGTTACAACAATCTTAGTCGATTTTTCTGGGGTACATTCTCTATTAACTCTGAAACAGTTGTGGCTACTGCCCATGAGCTCAGAAGCCCTTCCTTGGGAAGACGTAACTCTGTGAGGTTTACTGATGACAGTAACCCTGAGGAAGCTCCATCCCAGGCTAAAGGATTTCCACAGCATTCCCAGTATCAGCCATTACCTCACCACCTTGTGACACCAAACTTGGTAGATGAGAAACCAATCCAAGAAAACAAAATCCTCACAAGATCTACCCCAAAACAAACACCTCCTTGTTTCAAAAGCAGGGCCTATGTGGTGCCATATCCCACCACTGAGAGAAGGATACAGTCATCCCTACCAGCTGGAAGCCTGCCTGGGAAACATGGACCATATTCAAAAGAAACCAAAGGTTATGATGAGCAAAAACAACAAAAAACTATTAGCAAGCCCACTGTCAACTTTCCCAGGGGCACCCTGCTTTCTAAAGCTATCAGGCCAGCCACCATCCATCCTGAGCATAGCCGGAGGCTCCAGCTCCATAAAGAGCCAGAGAATAATGAAAAGACAACTAGAGTCAGAGAACAACAAGGAACCCCATTCAGATTCGTCCCCTACAGGAAACCGACCCAGGTACAGGAACATTTCCCAGCAAAAAATGTTGATTATTGTAAGAACAGGTCTCAACTCTCCCAGCCTGCCCAGCCCTCCATCCTCAATTCCAAACCCTACAAATGTAATAAATGGAAGGGGTCTGTGCCTACAGGGGTGCCCTTAAAGAAGGACATAGCAAAGTCTGATATGCATAACACCATCAAGAAGGACCTTGGTATTGGGGCACAAAAGGTACCTGGCACTGCAAGCAGCAGCCCTTGGAAGGAGGTAAGACCCATCAAACCTGTACTGAGGACAGAGAAGGTATCCTCCATGAAACCTGCTGAGCACTATTCCCTGCCTGAGTCAAAGACAGCAGCAAATTTCACAGAGCTTCCAGTGAAACACAGGAGACCATATCTGCAGATCCTTGAGGCAAGGGATTTGAAAATACCTGGAGTTCCAGCCTCAAACCTCCCCCAGGTTGTGTATCCCTCCTCACCCATCAGCAATTCCAAGGCTGCCAGGGTCTTGGAAAATTTGCATCACCAGGATCCAGGAGGGACAAGAATGGAAAGTGCATCAGCTTCAAGGCTAGAGAGAGGTGAATTTATACACTCACTTCCAGAGGCTCAGGAGACCCACAGAGCCCCTCCACCTGCTGCCAACCATGGGGCCACAAAGTCTCATCTAGATCCATTGCCAAGACACCTATGTGTTCAGAGACCTGCTTGCTACTTCCAGGCAGCAAATCCCCAAGAGATCAGGACTCTCTGGGGCACTGGAAAAGCCAGTCTGAAGCCAAGTAGCAATCCCAAAATGTCCAAGCATGCACCACAGAAGACCTTTCAGGAGGTGGAATCAAGACATCGCCCCTGGTGTATGACAATGGAAGGCCCTGGAGAAAGGGTTCGAACTTCAGCAGCCAAACAAACTACAGTGGAGGTGAAAGATGAGCCACCTCGTGCATGGAGAGTGAGTTTGGGATCCAGTGAGAGTCACAATGGCAAGGAAATCAATATCAGACCCAGAGACTTTGGGTCTTTAGGGGCCAACAGACTCCCAGCCCATCTAAAAATACCTACCTCACAACACTCGCAGGACTCAAGTCAGAATATTTTCAGTACAAATCAGCAGCCAAGAGCCTGGCCTGTGAGTCACCATCCAGTTGGCCCCAGTAGAGCCCACCCTGCTGATATCAACTTGCCTTCAACAGACTCTCTGTCCAGCTTCCAGAATACAGGCTTCATGAGGAGACACCAGAGGGGTGATATTCAAGAGAACAGGGTCCTAGCTGATAAGATCAAACTTTGGGATCATGATGGGGTTCATCCCCATGTAGAGAGCCAGAGTATAAAATCTAGGGCCATTCGCCTGGCAGAAAGGCTTGAAGAAGTAAGGCCTTGGATCCTGAACTCAATAAAGCTCAAGGATACATCCAAGTCTAGGATAGCAGAAAAAAGAGAGGCTACTTCTAAAAGCTATTGGAAGAACACCTTATTTAATGATTTACCAGAAAGAAACCTAAGCAAAAAAGACAGTGGTCAAGGGGATTCTTTAAGGATTGATCACCCCACACCAGCTGCTGAGCAGACAAAAGGATTAACAATTAAAATGGTCATCCACAGGATGATATCTGCACTGAAATCCCTTGTGGATGTTCTGTTCCAGATCTTGGAGGACACTGAAGGGGACCCATCAGAGGTATAAGGGTGTGAAGTGGAATCACTGACACCCCAGCTGACATCCCACTCTTCTGAGAGTCTGTATGACACAAACTATAGCAGACTGGCAAGCAGGAGGAGCTGTGGCCATTCCAGCCCTGAGATGCATAACTATTCTTTCACATATAGAGGAATGGGAGACAAACTGAAGTCAGGGCTTAAAGCCCAAAGAGACTGTGACCCATATATGAACCAAGAGAAGAGAGGGATGTGCTTTGACCAGCTCCACATGCCCAAGGGAAAGAATTTCCATTTGAGTACAGGAGAATTGGAGCCAAACAGGAGCCAGGTCTTGCTGCCCAGCAAGCCTCTGACTCCAGGTATACCTTACCAGAATAGGTTAAGGAGCAGGTGGCTCAGGCCATCCATGCCTTCCCACACCAGGATCTTCTAGAAGATGTCCCATCTTGCCAGCCATTGTCCTGGTAATAAACTTGGTTTTCTCCCTACAAGGAAACTCTTTCTGGAGCTCTTCCTTGCCTGCTCATGGCTCCTTCCCGGACAGGAGCTGCTTCTTTCTTCCTGCTATTGTCGTTTAGCACTATAGTTTTTGTCCTACAGTGATCGAGCAGAGGAAGGTCAGCATTGCGTCAGCCTCCATGCACTTTAGAGAGAGACACAGTAGGTGGGAAGGCACAGTCACTTACAGGCATCATCCTCATACTGTCCCATCACTGTGCAGTTAGTATTAATCTTTCTGTCATAACAGAGGCTACATGTTTTCCTGGATGACCCAACTGTCTGAGATATCCACCCAGGTCTGTGGCCCAATGTTTTCTCTTTGCTGTCCCACCTTGATATATTTGTCACTGTACAGAATGATGTGCAGAGACAACAATCACAAAGTTTAATCCCCAGTTCCAAGATAGGAGAATATCTATCTGCATGAGTAGGACAGGAACAGAGAATACCTATCCCAGGAGACCCTACTCAACTTGAAGCAACCTGAGCCCTTATCAACACTTACCTAAGCCTGGGTGATAGGGCAGTGACTGTCCATAGTCTGCCTTCCTCTCTGATGAGAGCAGGGTCCAGAGTAGATCCCCATAGTCTGCCTTTCTCTCTGACAAGAGCAGGATCCAGAGTAGATCCTGCAGTGTTTGACCATGGGTGCTTACTGAGGGCCATGTCACACAGGCCTGCCCAGTAACACAGCAAAGCCTGCAGAGAAACCAGAGACATCCCATTGAGTCCACTCAGTGTCCTCCCTGAAGACCTGGATCCATCCTGCCCAGGCCATCACCTTGCTGATATGAGGACACATAGCTCACATGATGCTGTACCAATGCCACTCTGGTGTAGACAATGTCTCACAGCTTGTAGATTGTTTCCTGGAAGGTTTCTATGCAGGTAAACTAGAAATCTACATTCCTACCTTACAATCCTTCAAGCTCTGAGGAGACCAAAGGCACTGTCTGCATCCATTGTTTATCAAACTTTAACCATGCCTCTTTTCTCCCATATATTTTTTCTTTTTCTTTAATATATTTTATTACGTATTTTCCTCAATACAATGCTATCCCAAAAGTCCCCCATAGCCTCCCCCCTCTCCCCCATTTCCCCACCCACCATTCCCATTTTTTTTTTTTTTTTTTTTGGCCCTGGCGTTCCCCTGTACTGGGGCATATAAAGTTTGTGTGTCCAATGGGGCTCTCTTTCCAGTGATGGCCGACTAGGCCATCTTTTGATACATGTGCAGCTAGAGTCAAGAGCTCCGGGGTACTGGTTAGTTCATAATATTGTACCACTTATAGGGTTGCAGGTCCCTTTAGCTCCTTGGGTACTTTCTCCAGCTCCTCCATTGGGAGCCCTGTGATCCATCCAATAGCTGACTGTGAGCATCCACTTCTGTGTTTGCTAGGCCCCGGCATAGTCTCACAAGAGACAGCTATATCAGGGTCCTTTCAGCAAAATCTTGCTAGTGTATGCAATGCTGTCAGCGTTTGGAAGCTCATTATGTGGTGGATCCCTGGATATGGCAGTCTCTAGATGGTCCATCCTTTCATCACAGCTCCAAACTTTGTCTCTGTAACTCCTTCCATGGATGTTTTGTTCCCAATTCTAAGAAGGGGCACAGTGACCCCACTTTGGTCTTCATTCTTCTTGAGTTTCATGTGTTGAGCAGATTGTATTATATATCTTGGGTATCCTGTTTTGGGCTAATATCCACTTATCAGTGAGTACATATTGGTGAGTTCCTTTGTGATTGGGTTACCTCACTCAGGATGATGCCCTCCAGGTCCATACATTTGTCTAGGAATATCATAAATTCATTCTTTTTAATAGCTGAGTAGTACTCCATTGTGTAAGTGTACCACATTTTCTGTATCCATTCCTCTGTTGAGGGGCATCTGGGTTCTTTCCAGCTTCTGGCTATTATAAATAAGGCTGCTATGAACATAGTGGAGCATGTGTCCTATTTTTTTAATTTTTAATATTTTTTATTACATATTTTCCTCAATTACATTTCCAATGCTATCCCAAAAGTCCCCCATAGCGCCCCCCACTTCCCTACCCACCCATTCCCATTCTTTTGGCCCTGACATTCCCCTATATTGGGGCATATAAAGTTTTCAAGTCCAATGGGCATCTTTTTCCATTGATGGCCGACTAGGCCATCTTTCGATACATATGCAGCTAGAGATAAGAGCTCTGGAGTAGTGGTTAGTTCATCATGTTGTTCCAACTATAGGGTTGCAGATCCCTTTAGCTCCTTGGGTACTTTCTCTAGCTTCTCCATTGGGAGCCCTGTGATACATCCAATAGCTGACTGTGAGCATCCACTCCTGTGTTTGCTAGGCCCCTGCATAGTCTCACAAAAGACAGCTATATTTGGGTCCTTTCAGCAAAATCTTGTTAGTGTATGCAATGGTGTCCGCGTTTAGAAGCTGATTATGGGATGGATCCCTGGATATGGCAGTCTCTAGATGGTCCATCCTTTCATCACAGCTCCAAACTTTTCTCTGTAACTCCTTCCATGGGTGTTTTGTTCCCAATTCTAAGAAGGGGCACAGTGTCCACATTTTGTACTCCATTGTGTAAATTACCATAATTTCTGTATCCATTCCTCTGTTGAGGGACATCTGGGTTCTTTCCCGCTTCTGGCTATTATAAATAGGGCTGCTATGAATTTAGTGGAGCATGTGTCCTTCTTACCGGTTGGGACATCTTCTGGATATATGCTTCTTGAGTTTCATGCGTTTAGCAAATTGTATCTTATATCTTGGGTATCCTAAGTTTTGGGCTAATATCCACTTATCAGTGAATACATATTGTGTGAGTTCCTTTGTGATTGTGTTACCTCACTCAAGATGATGCCCTCCAGGTCCATCCATTTGGCTAGGAATTTCATAAATTGATTCTTTTTAATAGCTGAGTAGTACTCCATTGTGTAAATTACCATAATTTCTGTATCCATTCCTCTGTTGAGGGACATCTGGGTTCTTTCCCGCTTCTGGCTATTATAAATAGGGCTGCTATGAACATAGTGGAGCATGTGTCCTTCTTACCGGTTGGGACATCTTCTGGATATATGCCCAGGAGAGGTATTGCTGGATCCTCCGGTAGTACTATGTCCAATTTTCTGAGGAACCGCCAGACTGATTTCCAGAGTGGTTGTACAAGCTTGCAATCCCACCAACAATGGAGGAGTGTTCCTCTTTCTCCACATCCTCGCCAGCATCTGCTGTCACCTGAATTTTTGATCTTAGCCATTCTGACTGGTGTGAGGTGGAATCTCAGGGTTGTTTTGATTTGCATTTCCCTAATGATTAAGGAGGTTGAACATTTTTTCAGGTGCTTCTCTGCCATTCGGTATTCCTCAGGTGAGAATTCTTTGTTCACTTCTGAGCCCCATTTTTTAATGGAGTTATTTGATTTTCTGGAGTCCACCATCTTGAGTTCTTTATATATATTGGATATTAGTCCCCTATCTGATTTAGGATAGGTAAAGATCCTTTCCCAATCTGTTGGTGGTTTTTTTGTCTTATTGATGGTGTCTTTTGCCTTGCAGAAGCTTTGCAGTTTCATGAGGTCCCATTTATCAATTCTTGATCTTACTTTGCAATCCATTGCTCTTCTGTGCAGGAATTTATCCCCTGTGCCCATATCTTCAAGGCTTTTCCCCACTTTCTCCTCTATACGTTTCAGTGTCTCTGGTTTTATGTGAAGTTCCTTGATCCACTTAGATTTGACCTTAGTACAAGGAGATAGGAATGGATCAATTCGCATTCTTCTACATGATAACAACCAGTTGTGCCAGCACCATTTGTTGAAAATGCTGTCTTTCTTCCACTGGATGGTTTTAGCTCCCTTGTTGAAGATCAAGTGACTGTAGCTGAGTGGGTTCATTTCTGGGTCTTCAATTCTATTCCATTGGTCTACTTGTCTGTCACTGTACCAGTACCATGCAGTTTTTATCACAATTGCTCTGTAGTAAAACTTTAGGTCAGGCATGGTGATTCCACCAGAGGTTCTTTTATCCTTGAAAATAGTTTTTGCTATCCTAAGTTTTTTGTTATTCCAGATGAATTTGCAGATTGCTCTTTCTATTCATTGAAGAATTTAGTAGGAATTTTGATGGGGATTGCATTGAATCTGTAGATTGCTTTTGGCAAGATAGCCATCTTTACAATGTTGATCCTGCCAATCCATGAGCATGGGGATCTTTCCATCTTCTGAGATCTTCTTTAATTTCTTTCTTCAGAGGCTTGAAGTTTTTATCATACAGATCTTTCACTTCCTTAGCTAGATTCATGCCAAGATATTTTATATTATATGTGACTATTGAGAAGGGTGTTGTTTCCCTAATTTCTTTCTCAGCCTGTTTATTCTTTGTGTAGAGAAAGGCCATTGACTTGTTTGAGTTAATTTTATATCCAGCTACTGCACCGAAGCTGTTTATCAGGTTTAGGAGTTCTCTGGTGGAATTTTTAGGGTCACTTATATATACTATCATATCATCTGCAAAAAGTGGTATTTTGACTTCATCTTTTCCAATTTGTATCCCCTTGATCTCCATTTGTTGTCGAATTGCTCTGGCTAGGACTTCAAGTACAATGTTGAATAGGTATGGAGAAAGTGGACAGCCTTGTCTAGTCCCTGATTTTAGAGGGATTGCTTCGAGCTTCTCACCATTTACTTTGATGTTGGCTACTGGTTTGTTGTAGATTGATTTTATCATGGTTAGGTATGGGCCTTGGATTCCTGATCTTTCCAAGACTTTTATCATGAATGGGTGTTAGAAAATAACAGCAACAAAACCCCAAAGCAGTAGCTGACAAAACACACTGAACGAGAGAGATGAACATTACCAAACAGACCATAACATACAATGAATAAAGCAAAAAAAAAAAAAAAAACCCAAAACATAACAAAACAAAGCGAATGACCCTTAGAGGAAACAGAGGAGGCATTCCTAAAACTAAGCAAAGGAGAAAATACAGAGTAAAACTAGAGATACTTTGGAGGAAACACTGTTGCAGATACAGCAAGGCTCTGATACCCATTAGAACAGATCTTAGAATCTATGGAATATGTATAGGAAACTTATACAGAAATCTATTGTGAATCAGAGAGAAATGGGCAAATTTTAAAATACATATAAAATGTTCAGTAACAGGCATGAAGTTGAAAGATTAATAAACAAATACAAATTAACCAAATTCCTAAGACAAGAAATACTCTGGATAAAATGTTTTGAAGAACACCAATGATCCGACAAGAATTCCATAAAATAAAAAAGAAGGAATACTTCCCAGTGAATTACACAAAGCCACTGTTAACCCTGTCAACAAAACCATACAAACAGAAAAGAGCTGCTTCAGAGGGTAGAGCTGTTTACCACCAGAGCAGATGACCCAAATTTTATCTGTCAAGCCCACATGGTGGAAGGATAGAACCGACCCCACAATTTGTCCTCTGACTTTCACATGTACAGACACACACATATAGAACCCAGACTCTTACAGCCCCGAGGACTACAGTAGCCACTCAGTGGGAAGAGAGGCTCAGTGCCTATGACCCAACCAAAGTGATTCAGACAAGATGAGAAGGCACAGTGAAGGACTCACCTCACTAGGAAGCCTGGTGTGGATGCTCATCTTCTGTCCTCAGTGGAAGCTCCTTTTAGCTTCCTTTCACTCTGGGAGGTCCTTTCATCTCCCCCTGGGTTACACAACATACTGGACACTGTCACATGATCCTCAGGACAACCAAACTCTGTTCCTCCATTGAGAAACACCCCCAGCTGCACAGAATCCATCTTATAACAGGTTGCTCCCCTCCATTTTCATATACTATGTTCTGAGGCTTCCCTCCTTGCTGCAGCTCAGTGTTTGAGAGGAGCAGAGCTGTCCTTACAGAAGACTTCTCAGATGTCTGCCTTATTCTGCTCATGCCCCAGCACCCCTAGAGGTTCTTCTCAACTTTTTTTCTTCCTCTTCTATTGCCTTACTTGCATCTTGTGTCAGCACCAGATCTAAACCTCATTGCCATCTTTGGCTAGTGTCACTCTGTCTCTTATCGCCACCTGCTGCTTGGGGAAGGGGTAGAGCAAGGTCTAAGACTAAAAGAAAAACTCAAAAACAGAGACCAAAAAACAAAAATAAAAAAACTTAATGGAACAAAGCTGGTCAGAAGGCCTCACCATCAGGGCTATTAAATATGGCAGGTACATTGTTCTCTGAAATAGTGCTGGCTAGGGCATAAAGTGCTACACACACACACACACACACACACACACACACACACACACACACACACACACACTGCATAATTTGAGATCACAAGATGCAATGATAGTTACCAGAGGAGTATTCCCATTGTTAGATGGATCTTTAGCTCCCTTCAAGCTGGTATACATTTCTGCATGACCCTTTGCTCTGGGCACACAGTTGAGTTAATTTGTATGCAATATCAGCAGCAGCAGGAACTGTCATTATGTCCTCAGGGTTTTCAGATACTTGCTGATAAAAATGGGGTCACACAAGTTAATCCAAGTCTGTTTTCAATAGGTTTAACCCTAGATTTTAGGAATCCAGCAAGATCCATAAATAGAATTCCTTCCCAGGCATCTCTTAGCCTACGGGCTCTGAGGAAAGACTCTCTAACACACCTGGCACTTAGTCAGGGGCTCTAAGTGAGGGATCTCCAGACCATCATGGTCTCAGACTGACTTCTGTGTCAGTCACACAGAAGTCAGTCTGTGTGACTGACACAGAAGTCACACTTCTGTGCCAATCCACAGACCCAGGGTAGAAGAGGGCATTGGCACTGGACAGTCGGGGTCCTCAAGGTCAGAATATGCTTCTAGGAACATATTCAGGGAAACACACACAGCCCTGAGACCACCCAACCTCAGGTTGTGAGCTATCCTGAGAGACAACCATCTCTCATACACTGCTATATATCAGGATTTGCCAGATGCCCCATCCCCCTGTCATTAAATCCCCAAATATACTGCTAGGTACCAGGCAGTGCTGGACTTCCCTTCTCCCATTGCTGTAGCCCAAAGTACACTAGTTGTTGTTCCTCCCACTGGATACCCACAAGCACATTGCTGCCATATATCCCAGGCTATTTATAGGCACTGAGGGTCATCCTAAGCCACCTCTGCACTTACTGTTTATGAACCAGACCTTGCTGAATCAGTTCCTTCTCTGGCCACCATTTAACATACAATGCTAGGTATGAGGTCTTAGTAGACATACACCCACTTAGTCAATTGGCATATGCTGATAGTTATCATGTGCTACCTGACAGGCTACCCTGGCAATCTCCATGCCATGTTCACAGCCTACGTCTTAAGCTCTCTAGATGAACAGGAACCAGACGCTGCATAGCCCAGAGTCCTAGGGTAAAACAAAATATCACTACACCCCTCCCCCAAATCAGGGAAATGAATCTGAATGATATTCAGCTATTTTCATGGACTTGTTCAATTGTCATCAGAGAAGCTGACCCTTGTAGGCTTTGGGCAAGGATGCAGAGACCCACAGCCAAAGATTAGGCACAGAGATGGCCCAAATTGAAGGTTTCCATCAGATTCCTCCCCTTGGAGCTGAGGAAATCCCATGGAAATGGTGGGTTAGCAACTATGAGAGAGGGGGCGGGGTCAAAAGCACCAGGAGAGCATAGCTCTGGATCAATTAGTCATGGCTGTGGACTGGGTGGTCACAGAGACTGGAGCAGCAATCTTGGTATATGTAAGGGCCTGCACTAGGTCATATTCATATATGTAACAATTGTTGGCTTAGGATTTGGCAGGCTAGTTCATAAGAGTGGAAGTAGAGGTATGTATCACTCTTGTCACTGATCCTAGGACCTTTTAGCACCTACTATGTTGCCTCAGCCAACCTCGATGGGATGGTTTGTGGCTGGTCTTATTGAATCTTACTGTGGTATGTTTGGTTGATAACCCTGGGGGTCTCTTCTTTTCTGGGGGGACTTGGGGGATTAACCTGTGGGACACAGGACCTAAGAGGGTACTGACAGGAGTGCAGGGAGGGGAAGCTGAGGTAAGAATGTATTGTATAATAGAAGAATACATAATTTTTTAAAAAATACAAATGAATAAACATCTATACTATAAACAAAAAGAAACAAGATGGCTTCAATATTATAACATCATTGGTAAACTGGGCACTCAAATGAAGAATTAACAAACTTTACACATAAAGTATACTAAAAGTTACAAAGGACATAATAGATGTGTACAGATTAGTCTATTAATAAGACAAAGGGACACATTACTCTAAATAGCCGATGCAATCTATAAAAGGCAGAGGATGGCCTTGTTGGCATCAGTGGGTGGAGATGCCCCTGTGCCTGAGGATGTTTGAGGAACCAATGTAAAGGAATGCCAGGGTGGGAAGATGGGAGTGGGGGGGGGGGGGGAGAACCCTCATAGAACCAGGGGGAGGATGGGATATTGGGTTTCTTTTGGGGAGACCAAGAAGGATGAAAACATTTGAAATATAAATAAAGAAAATATCTAATAAAAAACGATAAAGAACAACAAAACAAGACAAAGGTAAACATTCCTAAAACAGCCCTCGGTATCTCTATAAGAGTCATATTCTAGGCCACACTAAAGCCTTAATAATTAGGAAGAAAGGGAAGTAATTTCATGTATCTTACCAAAGAACAGAAGAATCAAAGCAGAACAAGTAACAGGAGAAATTACACAAGTTAGTAGAGAATGACCATGACACTCTTCAATGACCAGAAAGCTATGGACAAAAATCTTACGGGCACAATTTTAAAATTCTATAACCAAAGGAAAGTAAAGACAGTTTATAAGAACCTTTGGTATATAGCTAAGCCACTTCCAAAGGGAAATTTTGTAGCAATGTGTGCATGCATTAACAGCAACAACAACAAAAACAACAAAAAGGAAAAACCCAGCACAATCTCAAACAAATGACCTAAGGATGCATCCTAAGGCCTTAGAAAAACAAAGCAAGCTGCCACCCTCTACAAGTGGTACATGGCAAGAAACAATAGAGATTGGGGCAGAAACAAATGTAATAGATATAAATGAATATTATAAACATTAAGCAAAACAATAGTTAGTTCTTTGGAAAATACATAGGATTTAAAACCTACTCAAAGTAATCAAAGATGTAGAGTCCCAGACAACAAAATTAGAGATGACAGGACAGATGCTATAACAGATTCTGATGAAATCTAGAGGATTATTGGGGGTGGGGATTTGTTGAAGACACATATAGGAAAAAAATTTGAGAATGTGGAATAAATAGAAAATCCACTATGACATATCAAAATAATTAGGAACCAAGAATGGTGGAACATGCCTTAAATATCAGTAGTAGTTCAAATGCAAACAAGGCCAGTCTCTGTGAATGTGACCACATCCTGGTTTACATAGTGAGTTCCAAACCAAACAGTCCTCCGATGTTCCACAGTGAAATCCTGTCTGATAAAAAAGAAAAAGACTGGAGAGATATTTCAGTGGTTAAGACTACTTACACTTCCTGTTCTTGTATAACACCCAGATTCTATCACCCACGTCAAACAGCTCTCAATTGCCTGTGATTCCAGCAGGAAGGACACCAGTTATCCCTTCTAGACTCTGTGTGTTTCCACACACACATACATACTCACACAGCCACATAGATACACATAGTTCAACATGACTAAATGATGAGAATTCCTAACAAATTCTGAATTGACAGAACATTGTTGAATGAAATAAAGGCTTTATATGATAGACATAGTGCCTACATTATATCAAACACAGCAAAACTGAGAGTATGTCCCTTAAAAGTTGCAGTGAGACAAGGATGTCTGCTCTCTGCATTCTTATCCACTAAGAGCCAAAGGACAAAGCAATGACTTTAAATCTAAATATATGAAGGGGATACAGGTCTTTAGAGAAGAAATTAATAAATCAATTAAGAAATGTAAAAAAGCACAATCAAGCATGTGAAAGAAATGCTTAAAATTGCTCAAGATCTGAAAATGGAAACAGAAGTAATAAAGAAAAAAAAAACTGAGTGAATCATGGAGCTTGAAAAGAAAGGGAAAAAAATAGGAACTACATATGGAAGCATCACCAACAGAATATAAGAGATGGAAGTGAGAATTCAGGTATAGAATATATGATATGAAGAAATCAATGGATCAAAGAAAATGCTAGATCTAAAAAGTTCATGACACAAAACATTAAAAAAATCTGGGACATGACTAGAGGACCAAACCTAAAAAAAAAAAAAAAAAAAAAAAAAAAAAAAAAAACCCAAACCAAACAAACAAACAAACAAAAATTCCAGGAACAGAAGAAGGAGAAGATTCCCAGCTATAAGACCCAGGAAATACTTTCAACAAAATCATAGAAGAAAATTTCACCAACCTAACGAAAGCTATGCCTATCAACATACAGGAAGCATACAGAACACAAAATAGATTGGACCAGAAAAGAACATTCTCCTACCACACAATAATCAAAGCACTAAAATGTACAGAACAACCAAAAAAAGAGTACTAGAAGTTTCAAGAGAAAAATTCCAAGTATCATAAAATGTGTGTCTTATCACAATTATACCAAATTTCTCAACAGAGAATTTAAAGGCCATTGAGCCTTGGAAGATGTCTTGCAAATTTTAAAATAGCAAAGACTTCTTCCCAGAGTACAATGGTCAGAAAAACTTTCAATCAACTTAGAGAAAGAAAACAAGATATTCCATGAAACAACCAAATTTAAACAATATCAATCCACAAATAGAGCCATATGGAAGATATGAGAAAGAAAAGTCTAACCCAAGGAGCCTAACTACACCCAAGAAAGCATAGGAAATAATAACACAAAAGCAGCAAACTACAGGAAGGGAAGTATGTGATTGTGTGTGTGTGTGTGTGTACCTGCACACACACACACACACACACACATTCTACCATCACCAAAGTCAAAATAACAGGAATTAACAGATATGAGTCATTAATATCTCTCAACATCAATGGACTCAATTCCCCAATAAAAAGAAAGAGACTAACAAAATAGATGTTAAAACAGAATCCATCATTCTGGTGCATAACAAAAATGCACCTCAGCAACAAAGTGTAAAGATATTACGTTTGGGATAGCACTGGAAATGTAAATGAAGAAAATACCTAATTAAAAAAAAAACTAAAAAAAAAAACAAAAAAAGACATTACCAAAGATTAAAGGGCTAGAAAAGGGTTCTCCAAGCAAGCACATCTAATAAGCAATCTGAAATAGCAACTCTAATATCTAGTGAAATAGAAATTCAACCAAAATAATCAAAAGAGAGGGGAAGGACAATTCATAATACCCTCTTAATTAGTGTCATGGAGTTGAAAGGGTAGAAGAGAAAGGGTTGGAGAAGGTTGGAAAGAGAAAAACATTCCAAGTCTAGCTACAGACAGAAGAGGGGAACTCTCTAGAAAGAGGATCACCCCAATCTGCAGCAAATGTCATGTAGAGCAGAGGTGACAGTGCCCCTGAGGTGTCTGCTTTAACTTCTCAGACCATCTGGAGAGAGTGGCATAGAGCTCACTAAGAATGACCATGTTGCCTGGACAGACTGTATTTCTGAGTTGGTGAGGACGCATGACAAGCTATGAAGCACACCATCTTTCTTTCCTGTGCTCAAGTGTTTGCTTTGTCTGTGTTGAACTGATGTGAAGGAGGTGATGAGACCCTGGTCCTCAGATCAGGGATTGAGTCACATCACTCCTCTGAGGTAGTGAATATCACCTAACAGCCCAGAGTCAGCAACAATCCCGAAGAAAGAACTCAAGGTCCACAGAGAAGCCCACTGTGTCAATAACTAAGAACCTGATGGACAAAAGCAGAAACCTTCCAGGGGGAAAGGTAAAGTGTAAACTTCTTGTTTCTTTGGAGACTCGGGTTATACTTATGTTTTGATGGAGCAGACAGGTCAAAGAATGCTTGGCTGAAGCAGACACTAGTGAAAGGATGTTTGCTATAGCAAACATGAGAAAGGACACATGATGTTTAGAAGGGACATTAATATCACCACCCAGACATTGGTAGCTCCAGCTTTGCTTCACCCAGCACTGCCTTGCTCAAATTTGTTGACAGCAAGCATGCACTGGTTCACATTATATTGCATTGCTGAGCTTTGTCTGGGGAGTCTTCTTAGAGAGAAACTCACCAAAGAACTTCTTCTGGGCACTGCTAGTGACAATTATTGCTCCTAATTTGGACTCAGGTTCCATCTGCGATCCATAGAGTTTCTTCTGCATTCAACTGCCTCTGCTGATTCATGGTTGGGGTCTGCCCAGTGGACTGTTCTACAGGAGCTGATTGCTGTATGGTGTTTGCTAGAGGACTGGACTGAGAACAACAAACATTGGAATTGCATAAAAGAACTATCTCTAAGCACGTATGCTCTCACCATAACCTAATAGCCTTTCTTTTCTACTACCTCTGGTGGGTTATGGGCTACAGGGGAGGCTAAAGCCATATTAAAGAAGGTTGCACAAGACATATGCCGACACACAGAAAAACTGGGACTCAGAAAGAAGGAACAACACATAGATGGAGATCTATTTTTGTCTGATTTAGCATCAGGACTTGGAAGGGGTGAGAAGGGAAAGGAGGCAAGAGGGGCTCCAGGGCTGGAGGCTGGGGAGGGGCTGTGGCACCCTCTCTCCTGCCAGGAGCCCTTTGTGATGAGCAGGCCACAGCTGTGTGATGTGGCCTGAGGTTTCCTGACACACATCAACCTGCACCCTAGGACTCAGTAGCCTGAGAGCTGCTCTGCTGTTCAGAAGATGGAGAATTTTCTCCCAATCATGAATAGCGTTAGTGACTCATGGATGAGCCCCAGCTGCATGGACATAGCAATGGACATGGGCATTGCCTTTGTGTGTGGAGTGGGGCTCTTTTTCCTACTTATCCCATTCCTGAACGAGTACCCAGTGTCTCCACCATCTGGGAGCAAAAGGGACATCCCCAAGGTGAGGAGAACCTTGGTTAATACAGAGAGGAGCAGCATTCTGTTCTTCATGATTGTTACTCTAATGTTTTTTAGAAAATGAGGAGTAGTGGAAATTTTTGTTATTTTTTTAAACACAAATATAAGAATATGGGTTTTTTTAAATGTCAGGTGTGGGAAATGGGGCAGCTTCATATTGTCAACAGCATCTGACTATGATTTGTCTCATATACAAACAGGGCTGTGATTTTATCAGCGGCAGATAATTTCCATGTTTTTGCAACATTTGGAATACTGAGGAATTTTTAGAAGATATGTACGTGCTAGGCCCTTGAAAGGCCTTGTGTGTTATCCATTGTTGTTTTCTACTGAGTGCTGGTGTTTGGGCTTTGGTAAGTTGTGGTGTGCACAGAAGAAAGAAGAAGAAGATATCCTGGATATCCTGAGAGTAAATTTCAAATATTCCCCAAGGAACTAAACTTCCCTAGTCAGCAGAAAATAGTCTAACAATAATGTCTACCCCTTTCCCTCTATCCATTTTCCCCCTATCAAGTGTTAGGGGATAGAATGGGTGGAAGAAAAGGGTGAAGAATGATGGAAGGGAGATGAACCTACAAAGTAGCTAAATTCTAGCTACAGACAAGTGAGGGGAAATCTCCAGAGAGTGAAGGAGCAATCAGGTAGTGTAGAGATGAGAGCGTCACTGAGTTGTCTTCCTGAATTTCTCAGATCAACTGTACAGGGTGGCAGAGAGGCCAGTAAGGACGACTAAGTCTCCATGAAGACACTGCATTACTGAATTGGTGAGAGAACAGGAGAAACTATAGGAATGTTCATTTGCCCTTTTCTCAGGTGCTTGCTTTTGTGTATGCAAAGCTGATGTGAAGCAGGTGATGAGAGCAAAGGCCTTAGACAAGGGCTTCAGTCTCCTCTGCTCTGAGGAAGCAGATATCACCTGACAGCCCAGAGTCAGCTACAGAGCTCAGCCTTGGGTAGGATCATGTCTGAGGAACATTGGCTGAGGACATCCCTGGGAACTGTGGCATAGAAAATGCCTACTTCTATTTTCACAATGAGGCTAAAAAGAAGGTGTTTATGCACAGTATGAGTGAGTCAAGGATGGATGAGAGACAGATCTCCCAGGGAAATACAGACTTCATGACATCCATGGGCACAGAGAGAAAGCAGCTTGTCTGCCAGAGAGAGGAAGAAGGGATTCTGGCTCATTTGTGTTCTAATTGGCAGGATGTGGGAGGGGGCAGAGCAACACCAAGAGAAAACTGCTGCTGTAAAAGGTAGGTTTCTGCTTTCCTGTAGAGAAGAATACCAGCCAGCCTGCCCTTCATGAAGAGGGTCAGGATGAGAGCCATGCTCTGTGAGGACATCAGATACAGGAAGGAAGACGGGGATGCTGGGAAGAAAATCAGAATCTAGGAATCGGTAGTTTGTGTGATAGAAAGAAGCTGTTGTTGGCTGGGCTGGGAGCTACACAAGGGAGTGTGATTCAAGGCACGGGAATAGTGATATGGGTCTGTATGTGAGATTCCCAGGTCCTTCTGAAAGCAGATAGCTTCAATTCTCCCAGCTGCGGTTTCTTCGAGATAACTGATCCTTTGGACTTTGCACTCTTGTAAGGGGGATGACTGGAGTGGGTGGAGGGAGGTGCAAGGAAAGTGTAAATAAAAAGTTGAAGTCCCCCATTCCCCTTACAAATATTCAGTGTTCTGTTGTTGCACTATGGTGGTTGAGCATTAGAGTCCTAGGATGGGGAGTCCTAAGAGAGAAGCCTCACTCTTGTTGGTTCTCCTTCCTCTTGGTCATCCTACTTAATTGTCTCCAGGCTGTAGAAATGGAGGAAAAAAAAAAGTGGAAGAGACCAAGACTCCATCACAACCTACGGAAATGTAAGAAGGCTTTGTCTTATGGAATTTTCATATCAGAATGTGAGCTGAGGGTCTGGGCATCTTCCTTCTGAATTTGCTATGGAGGGTGGGATTTGAAGATATCTCGGTTTGATGTGAGACTAAGGGACATGGGACATGTAGACAATGGAGGGACTATAAAGCTTAAGGTGCCATATTTACACAGACTTGGACTGGTTGATCCATTGCTTGGGGCTGATGATTTTACCTGCTGTCTTTTGCAGTCCCACCAAACAACTTTTCCTGAGCTCCCACTACATCCCTTTTGGAAACCTAGTCAAAAAATGGATAATCTTCCTCTCTCTCAGCTGTTATTTTATCTCAAGTTCTTGGAGCATCTAATACAGAAAAATTTAACCAAGTTTTCTGGGGTATAAGGTCTGTGTTTTCAGAGTCAGTTCTGGCTACTGCGCAGATCTTCAGAAGCCATATCTCAAAACAATGTAAATATCTGGCATTTTGTCATGCCTGTGGACCTGCCCAAGCTCTATCCCAGGCACAAGGAGGTCCACAGTTTTCCCAGGACCAGTCATTGCCTCACCAAATTGTGACAGCAAGCTTAGTAGGTGTGACACAAGAACTGGAAGAACTATCAAGTGCTACAACAAACCAAACACCTTGTTTACAGTGTAAGGCCATGAAATAGCATGCCCTACTACTGAGAGAAACACACAGACTTCCCTACCAACTGAAAATCAGTCCTGGCTACATGGAAGGTATTAGAAAGACAACATAGGATATGATATTCAAAATCATCAAAAATCTATTAGCAAGCCCACTGGGAACTTGCCCAGAAGCACCCTACAAAATAAATCTATCAGGATATCATCCATCCTCCCTATGAATTGTCAGATACTCCTGCAGCTTGAGAAGCCAGAGAAGGAAGACAAGGCAAATAATATGGGAGAACAACAAGGAACACCTGTCAGATTCCTCCGGTCCAGGAAACTGACCCAGCTTCAGGGACATTTCCCATCAAACAGTGATCACTATTGCAAGAATAGGTCTCAATTCTCCAATACTGGCCAGCCCTCCATCCCCAACTCCAAAAGCTACAAATTTAGTGAAATGATGGGGTCTGTGCTCATTGGGCTGCCCTTGAAGGAGGCCTTAGTAAAGTCTGATGTGCATAACACCATCAAGAAAGGCCTTGGTGTTAGAGCAAAAAAGGTGCCTTGCACTCCAAGCAGCATCTGTCAGAAGGGGCTGAAACGCAGGAACACTGTACTGAGGACAGAGAAGGTTTCCGACATGAACCCTGCTGAACATCAATCCTTCCTTGACACAAAGACTGAAATAAAGCTGGAATCAAATTTCACAGATCTACCAGTGAAACACAGGAGGCCATAACTGAAGATCCTAGAGGCAAGGGATCTCACCCCACTTGGAGTTCCAGCCTCAAACCTTCCCCAGGTTGTGAATCCCTCTTCAACCACCTGTGATTCCAAGGGTGAATACTATTCCGAGGCTGCCATGATCCTGGAAAATTTACATCACCAGGATCCAGGAGGGGCAAGGATGGAAAGTGCATCAACTGCCAGGCTAGAGAGTGCTGAGTTTATACACTCACCAGCAGAGGTTCAGGAAACCCAAAGAGTCCCTCCACCTGCAGCCAGCCATTGGGCCACAAAGTCCCATCCAGATGCATTGCAGAGAAACCTCAGTGTTCAGCAACCTGCTTTCTGCTTCCAGGCAAAGCCCCAGCAGAGCAGAACTATCAGAGGAACTGGAAGAGGCATCCAGCATTCAAATGCCACTCTGAAAATGGCCAAGTATGCACCATGGAGTCGGTTTCAGGAAGTGGCTCCAGGACATCCCCACAGCATTGGGACAGAAAAGGTCCCAACTTCAGTAGTCAAACAATCCCATGCACTGCAGGGGAAAGCAGAGCTACCTTGTGCCTTGAGAGTGAGTCTGGGATGCAGTGAGATTCACAATAGCCAAACCACCAATATCAATCCCAGGGTCCTTGGGTCTTTAGAGGTCAACAGAAGGCCAGCCCATCTACAAAAACCTATCCCAGAGCAATCACAGGACTCAAATGTAAAAACACACCTGTTTATTAAGAGGAGGGATATACAACCTGGGGAAGGTTTGAGGCTGAAACTCCAGGTGGGGTCAGATCCCTTGCATCAAGCATCTCCAGATATGGTCTTTGACTTGATTTCAAAGAAGCAGACACAGGCCTGTCCTGTGAGACATCATCCAGTTGGCCCCAGTACAGTACACCCTGCCAAGGTCAGCCTACCTTCCCAGCACTCTCTGGTCAGCTTCTAGAACAGATGGCAAAACACCAAGACTTCCCAGGGCTTCTGAAATGTCTTCATGAAGAGACATGAAGGGATGGAAACTAAGGACATCAGTGTTCCAAAGGATCATATCAAAGTGCTGTATCTCAATGAGTTTCACCTTCATGAAGAGAGGCAGAGCACTCTAAGACCTACAAGCATAAGTCAGGGAGAAAGGCTTGTGAGAGTAAGATGTTCCATCCCGAGCTCCACTGAGCTCCAGGAAAAAACCAAGACTTGGATACCAGAAAAATGAGAGGCTACATTTAAAACATCTTGAAAGAACATCCCAAGGAAAGCTTTTTAATGCGGAAACCTCAGCACAAAATGCAAGGGTCAGCAGGATATTCGAAAGAATTCTAGCTCCCCACCAGCTACTGAGCAGACACAGAAGGTTGTAAAAACAAAAGAGTCCATCTACATATGCTAGGTGAAATTACATGCCTTGTCAATTTTCTGTTCCAGATCTTACAGAACACTGAAGGGGAACAGTCAAAGGTAAAAGAGTGGTGTAAAGTGGAATCACTGAGATCCAACCTGGGTGCCTCATCCCACACCTCTGAGGGTCTGTATGACACACACCATAGCAGAACAGCAAGCAGGATGAGCTGTGGCCATGACAGACCAGAGGAGCACAACTGTCCATTTACATACAGGAGAAGTGGAGACAAACTGCACTCAGGAGTTGATCCCCAGAGAGCTGACCTTATGGTTGCCACAGGCAAGACACTTGGTCATCTTCCTAACACACTCGACTCCTACTTTGACTGTGGAACTCCTAAAACTGGGATGACAGACATGGCCTAAAGGATTCCCCGGAGAGATGATGCCTGCAGTCACGAGGTGTGATGGGGGCTCCCAAAATAACTGGGGTCCTAGCTGTGGGGCAGGTGTGAGAACAGGGTACATCTCATTCTCCACTGGACCGTGGTGACAGCACTCAATGCCTACCCAAAAATAAAGCTAGAGAATATCCTAGTGGATGTGACAGACAATGGGGAACAGTGACTTTGCATTGGGCAAAAGCTGCAGGAGGCTCCTAAACACCTTCACCTTTTAGCCTAAGAGCTGCTAACTGGAGGGCAGAGGCTTCCAGGGACTTTCCATCAGCATGTATTTCCTTGGTGTAGCAATTTATAACCCAGTCACTGGTTGCATACCACACAAAGCATCAACCCCTTCAGGCCTGTACTGGCTTATCACAGCCATACCCTATCAGGTACCACCAAGACCATCTAAAATCATGCAATATCTCCTTATGTACTTGCTCTGTGTGGGCCCCAAGGATGACTATGGGCCAGATCAAGGGGCACTCATGACTATCTGATTGTCCAGAAGATTCACTGGTAGCCTCCATAGAGACAGCCCCCAGAATCCCAATCACTAGCATTGTAGAAACCTTGTGTGCCATGACTATAACGTCTGGGAAATCATGACACCTGCAAGAAACAGCAAGGTGAGTTAGGTAAAGCAACACACAATATGTCTCAACTATTCAGACTCCTGCCAGCAGGCTGTGAGGCTCAAAGCCCTGTTTTGAAGTGACCCCTGCAGGCCTTCGGCATCCCTGTCCCTGGGGAAGAGGAGAAGTGAACCTGCTTTGCTTACTCTCCTATCATCTGGGAGGAGCCAATTGAAGGAGGAGGATAAGAAAGGGAGGTGGAAGAGCTGCAGGAGCTTCCTGGCAAACAATGCTGCCTGGAGAAGACAACTGTGCCATCCAGGTCTGCAGAGTGATGCTGTGGGTACCAATATCGTAATCAACCGTCTGGGGGAGAGAAACACTGGCATGGCATCCTGTTACACCCTACTTGGTGTCCCAGGAAAACCACAGGGATGATGAAAGTGACACCGGGCAGTCTTCCTTCCCTAGAATCATCCTGGGCCAAAACTCACCAGGTACCAGCCTCGGGTTGTGCCCACAGCCCCTGAGTCCAGCTGACACAGAGGCTGGAAGGGTTAGGGGGATAGATACATGTCCTTAGAACATTATGCTGTTGCCCCCAGGCTCAGAGAGAAGAGCTATATCCCCCAGGTAAGAGACAGTGGCAGGAGAGGACAATAGAGTCTGCAGGAAACCCAATAACTGAGGCGATTATGATACTTCTTCCTATTTATTTTATAATTGCCTTTTAAATAACTTTTGCAATTTGCACATATCACAGGACATGAAACTCGTGATGTCATTCACCTTAGAAGGAGATTCCTCCCTGATCCAAGAAAGCTGAGCCGGAAGTGGACAGCACAGGGTGTAAACTGAGGTGGAAGGGGAGGGAGGAGGGTTTGGTAAAAGGGAAAACAGAAGTTCAGAAGGGAGGACTCTGGTGAAGAGCTGTGGTATAGCAGGTTAGTTCCATGCTAACTCCTGTCTAGGTCAAAGTCTCTAATAGAGTCCTTTCCACGTATCTTTTGTAGGGGGTGAAGAACATGTCCAGTTCTATGGTTCTTGAATGATGGGCCTGTTTTAGATCTGGTGTGCACTGAGAGCCACAGGAAAGGTCAAGGCTAGAACTGCAGGAGTGTGCCTCCCTCCAATCCATTAGACACCTGCAAGGCACACCACCCCACGCCCTGTGCCCCCATCCCATAACTCATCCAGCTGCTGGGCCTGAGCTATCACTTCCTGCCTCCTTCAGCTTCACTGTGGTCCCAGTATTATATGATGAAGCCAGAAAAAGATAGTTCACTATTTTCCCACCCCTAGATCCTGAGCACCTGTGGGAGTGGGCACCCACAAACCCCTGTCAGTTACCTCAGGAAACAGAGGTGAGGGCCTTACAAGCTTCAGATATTCACCAGCTTGGTCCCTGCAGACTTAGCAATCTTCTCACTGACCAGCATGGGAGAGAAATACAGAAATCATGTAAGTCCAAACAGGGGAGGGGGTGAGAAGGAGAAATATAGAAAAAGGGATGGGGAGTAAGAAGGGCGACAGGGAAGAGATAATGGAGAGGAAGGATAGAGAATGGGGTTTGGGGATTGCGGGGAGAAGGAAAATCTGTCCTGAGGAAATTCTAGATACTGAGGTGAGGGAGAGGAATGGATGCATTAGGTGGTAGAGAGGCCGTGGATAAGCAGGATCAAGTCCCCTGAAGAGTGGAGTTGGAGGGGCAGGGCATGGGCAGACATGAGGAGTGCTTGGGATAAAGCTGCACAAATGGGAGGTAGCTTTGAAAGCTGCTCCTGGCGTGGGTAGGAGAGGTGTGGGCAGAGAGAAGAAGGGAAGTCCCAGCTCAGGAGGAGACCATCCCTGCTTCTGTCTGGCCTAGCCTTGGGCAGCTCTGCTCTATGTTTTCTTTGTCTTCTTAGCATCCTTGGTCCAGGCTCTGGTGCCCGGTGGTATTGCCATCTCCTCCCCTGACATGTTTCCAAGAGGTCTGATTTTTACTACCAACCCAGTGGATTGATTGGATCACTGAGATGGCGCTGTTCCATTTTGGAAAGATAAGTTGGCCCTGTCAAGCCTTGGACACAGAAGCCCTCACAAACCCAGTAGTCATTTTTTTACTTTGTGCCCAATGCCACCTTTGGGAGCAGACCCACAAGGAAATGAATTGTCACAGGACTAGAACTCTCACCCAGTGCAGCTGTGTCAAGCCATGCTGAGTAAGGTGCCTGCTGTATCGACTGGGCACCCTCAGGTAGGCAGAGTGGCTCCTTGAGTTGGCAGGACACCACTGGTGGTAAATGGAGTCCTACCCTACTGGACTGAAGATGTCACTGAATCCACTAAGTACCAGCCAGCGGTAGAAGATGAGGTTCCTGAAGCCTGGTTTTGACTTAATGCTGACCTAAACCTAAAGAAGGGCAACAGAGGCAGCAGAGGCCAGCCTGCCACAACCCCCAGGGGACAATGTAATGATCTGACTTGATGATAAGTTAAGGATGATTGAGTGACTGGGATCTATTGAGCTTGGCAGCAGGTCCACACACTGACCCTCTGTCCCTAGACTATTGTGGAGGACCAGGCAATGTTAAAATGAATGGCTGTATGCTCGTCCATCAGTATGGAATGGAAGTCATGCTCTCGTGGGTCAGCCACTCACTGCATTGCATCATGCTGTAAAGCCACAACTGTCAGGCCCGTCTCGTGGAGGAAATAGAGGTAGAAACTCTGAGCAGCAAGTTCAAGGGACCAGAGTGGGTTTGACTAAGCGGGTGACTGCAGAGGCAGGCCTGTGGCCCTGTTCACTTTAATGAAGCCAAGACATGAGGAGAGAAAAGAGGGTGGCTATTTCCCTGCATGGAGCAGGCCAGATGGAACAAGCTTAAGCATAGGATGGTGGTCTTTGGTGAAGGGTTTTAGGCTCTGGCCTGCACAGAGATGTTTTCAGTGGCCTTGTATGACAACTATGTCTGCACACCTGGAAGACTGGGATAGTGGCTTTGAACTCCTACCTGAGAGGAGAGAGGAAAACAACAGGCTCAAACCCCAGCACACTCTCTTATGGCTTATCCACATGTTCCTTACCCTGACAGTGGGAATGGAGACTGTCATTTGAGCTCCTACATATTAGGCTTTCTCCATATATCCTCATGGAACCCACAGATGTCTACCTCAGTTGGGAACATGCTCTGGAACTCCTAAGGGGTAGGGGATGAATAGTTAGCTTCTGGAGGAAGGACAGGCTTTCCAAGGTGGCACCCCATGGAGCCTATGAGTCAGGCCTTTTGGCCCTTGCTGTGATTCTCTGTGTGGCCTCTGACTAGGTTTTGGTGTTCAGAATTCAGCTCCAGAGATCCCCACAGTCCAACACCTTTTGTCATCAGTTCTGTTGGCTCAGTTGGTCCATGTGATGTATGAAAGAGCTCATTTTCCTTCGTCCCAAATGGACATATGCAAGTGAATTGAGGGATGGCTGGTAGAGTGCCCAGGTCTACCTGGCAAGTTGGTGGGAGCTGTTTCTTACCATTTGTTCCCAGAGCCTGGTGTCTAGGACAGCAGCAGAGCTAGCCAGGCAACATTAATCACTTCAAATAATGACCCCCTGAGAAGCCCCTGTTGATAATGCCCAGATGTCACAAAGGATTGAGACAGACAGGTTTTATGCCTGCCTCTATTTAGTCCCTGGAAACCAACCAAAATGAACTTGTCCTCTGCAGAGAAAGATGACCTTAGTAAGTCCTGGGTAATACTAAACATTGTGTCCATTCAACCACTCCTTAAAGTGTTTTTTCCCTTCCTAGAATTCACATCTCCAACCTGTTGGCCTATTATCTGAAACTAGAAATACAATGTAGCCAAGATGTGGCAAGAAGAAAAATTGAATACAAAAGAATATGAAAGGCCTCACCCCCACCCCCTGCTAGCCTTCACACCTGGTCTCTTTTATCTGGCCAGGTGCTGCAGAGATAAGGGGCGTGGCCCCAAAAGCTCCTTTTGCCCATCAGGACCTGTTCTTTCCAAGCAAGAAACACTGACTAATGTCAAGGAGTGATGCCCTGCCCAACATCACAGCCCTGCTGAAAAGTGGAGGTGCACACTGGTCACAGACCTGCTGAAAAGTGGCAGTGCACCATGCTTTCTATGGAGGGTTCCATGCTTGTAGAGGACAGAGGGGTCCAGGTGCAACCAAGTGTCCTCTTTCTCTTTACATTGTTGCAGGACACTGCTCTTGTTTGTTCTGTCTGGAAAGCTCCAAGATTCCTCCTGGCCCCTGGATGTTTGGGAAAGGAAAAGTCACATCAATAGAAATCCTATGCTGTGGCTCTGGTTTCCTTCAAAATGAGGCTTACAGTGTATCTGCCTATATAAATCTTTCACCCACTGGCCGAGGGTGAAAGGCCACTTGCCTTGGAACAAAGAGATTCAAGTGAAGATATGAAGTGTCCAGGTCTTCTTTGGGTCTTCTCCAGTCATTTCTTGAGGTATGGTGTCCCCTCTCTCTGATCACAGTAAGTGACACTTGTTCTCATAGTCACCCATCCTCCAGCGTCCAATATCCTGAGGAATTGTGACAGGCTGGGCTGTAGAGCATGCCAATCTTTCTAGAGACTTTCTACAATGCAAACATAGGTATCAATTTGTTCAGCAGACCTACACAGATAGGTATGTGACAGGCAAAGCATAAGGTCCTACACATACTATAGTGGCAAAGATGATGTTCTGCTTCAAGTCCTAGGGTCTGTCCACTTGGGCATGAGGATGTATCAAAACAGAGGAGCAGCCTGTTTTGCTGCTCTAAAGAATTCCAGAGATTCCCAGGTCCACCACACACTTCTGAAAGCAAGCAGAGCCTTCAATCAGGAAATAATATTTCCTAAGAGCCCTTTTAACTCCAGAAAGCATGAATTCCTGATTGACAGGAAAGCCAGACCTAAGAATTCTGTACCCTGGTGACATTTATACATACACAAAGCACTAACACTACACTCAGGGCAGAGGAGCCTACCTAATGTTATCAAGAGCATGACCTGGGCTCATACAGCAAGACCTTCTGGGCTTCCAGCACTTGCTGTTCCATGAGAACAGCCGAGGGCAGGCTAAGGCTATCCTACAGGTCTGGCTCACACAAAGGAAGGGGCTTGTTCAAAGTGCAGGAATTACCTGGGCACTGAGCAGGTCAGGAAGGGCCCTGGCTAGGCAGCACTCATCTCCAGGCAAGCTTCAAGTCCTAGGGTCTGTCCACTTGGGCATGAAGATGCATCAAAACAGAGGAGCAAGCCTGTTTTGCTGCTCTAAAGCCTTCTAGAGATTCCCACTATGAGAACACAGGTCACCTTTCCCCTAATTTAGGTGCAAATGGGTGCATATCTGTCTGTCTGATTACATGTGCGTCACACACCTGCAACACCTGTGGAGGCTTCTGATATGAAATCCTGCTTCATTTCCTGTGTTGGTGTAGTATCTTCTTCCTCCAGACAGGTCCCTGGGATGAAGAGGAAGAGAAGTTGGAGGCCTGCACCTTTTCTGTAGCCCACAGGGGCAGTATAGGGCCTGAGTTCCCAGGGGCTCCTCCCTCTTCCCCTCCCACTTCCAAACATTCCTCCAGCACTCCCCTAAAAATTGCCTCCTCTTTCAGTTCTCCACAGCCCTGCTCTAAGACTTCCTTGTCTCCTCCAAAGCCTGACTCTGCAGGACTCTCAGGTTAAGCTCTGAGGTTGGCAAAGTAATCTCGCAGATTAGTGGCCCTGGATGCTATGTTTTCAATATTGCCAGGCATGTCAGCTCCCCCAGTCAAGTCATAGCACCCCCAGCACCTCTGAATTCCCCCCCAAATCCATGGGGGACACAGGTTCTCTGCTGGTTCCTGGGTAGGGATCCTTACAGGAAGGCTTCCACCCAATACATTAAAAAGGTCCAGATCTGTTCTACTCCAGCATCACTGCACACCCAGCAGTTAAACAGCTGAAAAGCAGCAAATCTTTCAGATACATTCTGATTGGCTGCAGGCATCATGGCCACCGGGCTCCATGTGATCCTCAGGCTGCCTGTGATTGGCTCCATTTCTGTGATTGGCTGGAGTTTCTTTGCTGTGATTGGCTGACACTCGATTGCTTAGTTACAAGATTAACCTACCCTTGGTTCATATAGGAAATGAGGTCACACGTCTCTGTATGGTGGCCACACTGGACAAACCTCATTGGTAATTTTACGGATTTTGTCCCAACTAGAGTTCAACAGTCCCATTTCTTTCGTCCATCCAGGTCACTCAAGTATGGGCATTGATGGGCCCTGCCACTGTCTGCCAGGATTGAAAGGAATCTTAAGGATTCCTTACAAAGTTCACAGTTCACAGTGCCAGGTTAGCCCAGCACCCGTAGGGATACCTTCTTTGTCATTCTGACTATAAAGGCACGACTTGGTGGGAAAGAAGAGCAACTCTTTGTTCAATAATTAAGGAGATTCCTAAGAGATACAGGCAGACAATATTGCTGACATTTATTCTTCCTCAGAACGCTCTCTGAGGCACAGGGGGCAAAGCTGCTCAGTTTGACAGTCAGGCCTCAGAGGCACCTCAGCAGCTTGTGAGCCCCACTGCTCACAGGCTGCAGATGGACTCCTGACTGCAGGGTTATATTTTGATGATTTATAGTAATAATGATGTTAATGTTCTGTTTGTGATTCACTGAATATACAGTTTCAGAGTTGTCATGCTTGGATATTTTTCTGCTTTACTGTGCCAAATGATTTTTGTTGCTATTTGTGATTGTTTCACTGGATATATAGTCTCTAAGAGAGGTAATGTTTGGTTTTTTTAATGTATAAAATCCTCTACTTGAAAGCTGCAATATACACTGAGATTCACACTGCTTCTGTGTTTGTTTCTGCTTGTCACAAGTGAATCCTTACCCACCTAACGTCTGTTCCAGGGACCCCCATACCTGACTTGGGTAGTTTGAGGCAACCTGAAAGCTCTAGAACAAAAAGGGGCAAATATAAGAGAAGTGCACGTTAAGAAATAAACAAACTTGGAACTAAAAACAACAAAAGATAAAGAACCAATGAAACCAAGCCCTGCTTCTTTGAGAAAATCAACATAATGGAAAAATCCTTACCCAAATTAAGGAAAAGGAAGGAGACTATGCAAATCAATAAAAACAGAAATTATAAAAGGGACATATCAACAGATACTGAGCAAATCAAAGAATTACTAGTTCTGACTTCAAAAGCATAAATGCCACAATACTTTAAAATCTATATGTAGTGGATAGTTTTATACATACCATTTACCACACTAAACTCAAGATCAGATAAATAATTCAAACAGTACTATAAACCACTAAGGAAATAAAAACAGCCATTAAAATCTCTCAACCAAAACAAGCCAAGGGCTAGATGGTTTTTGCATAGAATTATACCAGAATTTTAAAGAAGAACTAAGACCAATACTCCTTAAACAACTGAAAAATATAGAAACAGAAGAGACTTTGTGAAACACATTCTATGAGGCCATAATCACACTGATACGTAAACCACACAAAGACTCAACAAAGAGAATTTCAGACAAATTACTTTTATGAACATTGATGTAAAAGTTATTCAATAAAATAGAAGCAAACTGGATCTAACTAGTTATCAAGACGTCATCCACCACGATAAAGTAGGATTGATCACAGGAATGCAGGGATGGTTCAATATATGGTTTACATCAATATGTGGTAATCCACCACATAAAAACACTACAAGGAAAAGGCCCCCATAGGATCATCTCATTAGATGCTGAAAGATACTTCGACAAGTCCAACAATACTTCACGTTATTAGAGACAACAGGGATACAAAGTAGACACCTAAAAATAAGGAAGGCAATATATAGCAAGCCAATGGTGGACATCAAATTAAATAGACAGGAACTTTAGCAATTCCACTAAAATCAGAGTTAAGACAAGGCTGCCCACTCTCTCCCTGTCTATTCAACATAGTACTTGAATTTCTAGATCGAGCAAAAAACAACTAAAGGAGATCAAGAAGGTACAAATTGGAAAGGAAGTAGCCAAAGTACCATTATTTTTACATGATATGATTGTATACAAGAATGACCACAAAAATTATACCAGAGAACTTTTGCAACGGATAAATACCTCAACAAAGTGGCTGGATACAAAATTAACTAAAAAAAAAAAATCAGTAGTCACAACTGATTTGAAAGCCTACTTTTAATGATGGATCCTAAAGACTTTATCCACCAGGTAAGCAGTGGAAGCCCAATCAACACACAAACACTTCACAGGTATATGAGCAGAATGGTTGGGTATTCTCAGGATAGCAGCAACAGTGGCAAAGACTAGCAGGAAGAGCTAGGCCTCCGTAGAACCATCATGAGTCAGCAGGAGGGATTCGAACCAGAAGGTATGGCAGGAGCAGCTGAGCCTCTCTGGACTGAGTGAAGGTCAGTGAAGACACAAGACCAAGAAGAGTTTATCTGCAGAAACACAGTCCATTGAGTCCTATTTACACTCCTTTCAATCATCACATATCCTCCCTGGATTTTGCCTCACCGTGTGTCTTGCCTCAGCTCTTGAGTCTGTCTCATCTGACATCACTTTGTCAATTGGCTGGAGTCCTCAAAAAAGCAAGAAACATAGCACAGCCTGCCACCAGAAATTTTTTGGAGAGTTTCTTTTAATGGAGTCCTGACAAATGGAGCTCAAGGAAGGAATGTAAGGGGGACCAATACAAGTGGGTTGTTAGTAAAATATCATTCATTGCATGTCCATTCATGTGCTTCTTTTTGTAAAACATCCTTTCACCTGTGTCTACTTCAGGGAACGGTTCCTCAACATCTTTGCTCCAGCAAACCACCATCCAAAACAAATAACTTTCCAAAGAACCCTTGTGTTTCCTCATCTGTTATAATGAACCCTTATGTTACCCCCATTTCTGTTTAAAAGTTCCCATTGCTCCAACATTAACAATTTATTCACAAGAGAGAAGAACCATCAGATTTTCAATAAAGGGCTTATGTACGATACAGTCAAAAATACGCTAACAAAACAAGCTTACATTTCTTTTTTTTAATTTTTAATATTTTTATTACATATTTTCCTCAGTTATATTTCCAATGCTATCCCAAAAGTCCCCCATAGCGCCCCCCCCACTTCCCTACCCACCCATTCCCATTCTTTTGGCCCTGGCATTCCCCTATATTGGGGCATATAAAGTTTGCAAGTCCAATGGGCCTCTCTTTCCAGTGAAGGCCGACTAGGCCATCTTTCGATACATATGCAGCTAGAGACAAGAGCTCCGGGGTTCTGGTTAGTACATCCTGTTGTTCCAACAATAGGGTTGCAGATCCCTTTAGCTCCTTGGGTACTTTCTCTAGCTTCTCCATTGGGAGCCCTGTGATACATCCAATAGCTGACTGTGAACATCCACTCCTGTGTTTGCTAGGCCCCGGCATCGTCTCACAAGAGACAGCTATATTTGGGTCCTTTCAGCAAAATCTTGCTAGTGTATGCAATGGTGTCAGCGTTTAGAAGCTGCTTATGGGATGGATCCCTGGATACGGCAGTCTCTAAATGGTCCATCCTTTCATCACAGCTACGAACTTTGTCTCTGTAACTCCTTCCCTGGGTGTTTTGTTCCCAATTCTAAGAAGGGGCACAGTGTCCACACTTCGGTCTTCATTCTTCTTGAGTTTCATGCATTTAGCAAATTGTATCTTATATCTTGGGTATCCTAAGTTTTGGGCTAATATCCACTTATCAGTGAATACATATTGTGTGAGTTCTTTTGTGATTGTGTTACTTCACTCAAGATGATGCCCTCGAGGTCCATCCATTTGGCTAGGAATTTAATAAATTCATTCTTTTTAATAGCTGAGTAGTACTCCATTGTGTAAATGTACCATAATTTCTGTATCCATTCCTCTGTTGAGGGACATCTGGGTTCTTTCCAGCTTCTGGCTATTATAAATAGGGCTGCTATGAACATAGTGGAGCATGTGTCCTTCTTACCGGTTGGGACATCTTCTGGATATATGCCCAGGAGAGGTATTGCTGGATCCTCCAGTAGTACTATGTCCAATTTTCTAAGGAACCGCAGGACTGATTTCCAGAGTGGTTGTACAAGCTTGCAATCCCACCAACAATGGAGGAGTGTTCCTCTTTCTCCACATCCTCGCCAGCATCTGCTGTCACCTGAATTTTTGATCTTAGCCATTCTGACTGGTGTGAGGTGGAATCTCAGGGTTGTTTTGATTTGCATTTCCCTGATGATTAAGGATGTTGAACATTTTTTCTGGTGCTTCTCTGCCATTCGGTATTCCTCAGGTGAGAATTCTTTGTTCAGTTCTGAGCACCATTTTTTAATGGGGTTATTTGACTTTCTGGAGTCCACCTTCTTGAGTTCTTTATATATATTGGATATTAGTCCCTTATCTGATTTAGGATAGGTGAAGATCCTTTCCCAATCTGTTGGTGGTTTTTTTGTCTTATTGATGGTGTCTTTAGCCTTGCAGAAGCTTTGCAGTTTCATGAGGTCCCACTTGTCAATTCTCGATCTTACAGCACAAGCCATTACTGTTCTATTCAAGAATTTTTCCCCTGTGCCCATATCTTCAAGGCTTTTCCCCACTTTCTCCTCTATAAGTTTCAGTGTCTCTGGTTTTATGTGGAGTTCCTTGATCCACTTAGACTTGACCTTAGTACAAGGAGATAGGAATGGATCGATTCGCATTCTTCTACATGTTAACAACCAGTTGTGCCAGCACCATTTGTTGAAAATGCTGTCTTTCTTTCACTGGATGGTTTTAACTCCCTTGTTGCAGATCAAGTGACCGTAGCTGTGTGGGTTCATTTCTGGGTCTTCAATTCTATTCCATTGGTCTATTTGTCTGTCACTATACCAGTACCATGCAGTTTTTATCACAATTGCTCTGTAGTAAAGCTTTAGGTCCGGCATGGTGATTCCACCAGAGGTTCTTTTATCCTTGAGAAGAGTTTTTGCTATCCTAGGTTTTTTGTTATTCCAGATGAATTTGCACATTACACTTTCTAATTCATTGAAGAATTGAGTTGGAATTTTGATGGGGATTGCATTGAATCTGTAGATTGCTTTTGGCAAGATAGCCATTTTTACAATGTTGATCCTGCCAATCCATGAGCATGGGGATCTTTCCATCTTCTGAGATCTTCTATAATTTCTTTCTTCAGAGACTTGAAGTTTTTATTATACAGATCTTTCACTTTCTTAGTTAGAGTCACGCCAAGATATTTTATATTATTTGTGACTATTGAGAAGGGTGTTGTTTCCCTAATTTCTTTCTCAGCCTGTTTATTCTTTGTGTAGAGAAAGGCCATTGATTTGTTTGAGTTAATTTTATATCCAGCTACTTCACCGAAGCTGTTTATCAGGCTTAGAAGTTCTCTGGTGGAATTTTTAGGGTCACTTATATATACTATCATATCATCTGCAAAAAGTGATATTTTGACTTCATCTTTTCCAATTTGTATCCCTTTGATCTCCTTTTGTTGTCGAATTGCTCTGGCTAGGACTTCAAGTACAATGTTGAATAGGTATGGAGAAAGTGGACAGCCTTGTCTAGTCCCTGATTTTAGAGGGATTGCTTCAAGCTTCTCACCATTTACTTTGATGTTGGCTACTGGTTTGCTGTAGATTGTTTTTATCATGTTTAGGTATGGGCCTTGAATTCCTGATCTTTCCAAACTTTTATCATGAATGGGTGTTGGATCTTGTCAAATGCTTTTTCCGCATCTAACGAGATGACCATGTGGTTTTTGTCTTTGAGTTTGTTTATATACTGGATTACTTTGATGGATTTCCATATATTGAACCATCCCTGCATCCCTGGGATGAAACCTACTTGGTCAGGATGGATGATTGTTTTGATGTGTTCTTAGATTCGGTTAGCAAGAACTTTATTGAGGATTTTTGCATCAATATTCATAAGGGATATTGGTCTGAAGTTTTCTATCTTTGTTGGGTCTTTTTGCGGTTTAGGTATCAGAGTAATTGTGGCTTCATAGAATGAATTGGGTAGAGTACCTTCTGTTTCTATTTTGTGGAATAGTTTGTGAAGAACTGGGATTAGATCTTCTTTGAAGGTCTGATAGAACTCTGCACTAAACCCATCTGGTCCTGGGCTTTTTTTAGTTGGGAGACTATTAATGACTACTTCTATTTCTTTGGGGGATATAGGGCTGTTTAGATCATTAACCTAATCTTGATTCAACTTTGGTACCTGGTATCTGTCTAGGAACTTCTCCATTTCATCCAGGTTCTCCAGTTTTGTTGAGTATAGCCTTTGGTAGAAGGATCTGATGGTGTTTTGGATGTCTTCATGATCTGTTGTTATGTCTCCTTTTTCATTTCTGATTTTGTTAATTAGGATGCTTTCCCTTTTCCCTCTAGTGAGTCTGGCTAAGGGTTTATCTATCTTGTTGATTTTCTCAAAGAACCAGCTCCTTGATTGGTTAATTCTTTGAATAGTTCTTCTTGTTTCCACTTGGTTGATTTCGCCCCTGAGTTTGATAGTTTGAGTGTTTCAATGACTTGGAATTCTGAGATCTTTTCAGAGGGTATATAAACGATAGGGCCTTGGGAGGCGAGGTGGGTTGTTGGTTGCTGGTTATTTGCTATGAGTTGATAGTGTTTGTGGTTTGTTAAGCAGTCATGTGCACAGAAGGAAGAACAACAAAATGGATATCCTGATGGCAAACATCAAAGTTCCCCAAAGGAACTCAACCCCTAATCATTAGGGAGTAGTCTAACAATAATATCTCCCTTTCCCTCTCTAACCTTTTCCCTCCAATGTAGTGTTATGGAACTGAAAATGTGGAAGAAAACGGGGTGGAGAAGGGTGGGGGAGAGAAAAACATTCAGAGCAGAGCTACAGACAGGTGAGGGGAACTTTTGAGAGAGAAGCAAATCAGTCTGCAGGGACGAGCAGGTAAAACAGAGGTGAGAGTGCCCATGAGGTGACTGTCTGCAGCTCTCAGAACATCTGTAGAGCATGATATAGAGACCTCTATGACGACCAAGATTCCATGGACAGACTGTATTTCTGAGTGGGTGCGGACACAGGACATACCATCTGACAAGCCATCACTCATTCCTGTCCTCAAGCAGATGCTTTTGTTTGCTTTGAGCTGCTGTGAAGCAGATGATGAGACCATGAGCCTCAGATCAGGGATTGAGTCCTCTCTGCTCTGAGAAAGTAGTTATGAACGGACAGCCCAGAGTCAGCTGCAGAGCTCAGCCTTGAGTGGATCGCATCTGAGAACCACTGACTGAGGACATCTGTGGTACCTGAGGCACAGACAGTCCCTTTTGCTGTTTTTCAAACAGAGCCAAAAGTAAATGTGCTTATACACAGTGTGTAGGAGTCAACGATGAATTAGAGAGATCCCTAGGAAATGGGAATTTCCTATTACTCATAAACACAGATTACAAGAAGGTTGTCTGTCAGAGATAGTAAAGATGGGCCCAAGCTCATTTGTATTTTTTTGCAACTGACAGGTGATGAAGAGTGGGCAGAGCAAGACCAGGAAGGAAACTGCTACTGTAAAAGGTAGGCTTCTGCTTTCCTGTGGAGAAGAACTCCTTCTGGCCATGACCTAATTGAAGAGGATCATGATGAGATTCATGCTTTCTGGACATGAGATTCAGAAGTCCAAGAAAAAGAGATAGCTGCTTGGAAGGAAATCAGGGACAGGAAATCCCCGGATTTTGTGACACCACAAAGCTGTTGTGGGCCTGGATGTGTGCTACACTTGTGAGTGTAGTTTGAGCACTGGAGGGATAGTGTGCCTCCGTATGGGGACTCCCAGGTCCACCTGCCAGCATGGAGCTTCAAGTCTCCCAGGTGCAAATCTATCTTTCAGATGGCATGTGCTGTGGCACTTGCTGTAATATAAGGGGAATGGCAGGACTGGATGGAGGGGCCAGGAGAGTGTACATGGAGGGATAACCTACCTCCTTTCCCCTTGCTCACATTCAGTGCTTGAGCATTAGAGTCCTAGCATGCATGGGGAGTTACAAGAGGATGCCTCACTCCTGTGTGTTCTTATTTCTTGACCTTATCCTACATAAATATCTCCAGGAAGTAAATATGGCAGAAAAAATGTGATGGATACTAAGACCCCATCACAAAGTATGAAAATGTAAGAAATCCATCTGTCTTGTGAAGTTTTTTCCCTAAAAAATGTGAGGTCACCTCCTGAAGTACTTCATATTGCAGATGCTATGCAGGGTGAAATTGGAACACATCCTGGTTGAACGTAGCACTAAGGGATATGAGATATGAAGGTAATGGACAGGCATTATGGCAACAGGTGCCATATTTACAGACTGATGGGCCTCTTGATCCTCTTCTTGAGGCTGATGCTTTCACCTCCTCTCTTTTGCAGTCACACCAAGCAACATTCCTAAACTCCACACCACAACCTTTTGAAACCCTGATAAGAGAATGGATCACGGTCCTTTCTCTCAACTATTGTCTCAACTCAAGATCTCTGAGGAGAGAGCACACCTATTAGGAGGCCAGAGTGCATGTGCCTTACCTCTTCTGGAGGCACAGCTCAGAAGGCATTAGATGTGCTAACAAGCATGATTTTACTTTGAATTTTATTGAGAATGTAGTAAAAATAACAGATCTTGAGCCTTACTCGAAAGATCCTGACAAACAATAGTTTCAGTGACACCAAGAGCAACAGTTCTGTTTCTAGCTGTGAGGACCCCTTGACCACAGTGTGTACTTTTCTTGGTGCTGTATAGTCCTCATTTTGTGGAAATATTACCGCTATGCTTTAGACAGATTCATTCCTTCCTGTGGTGTGACACCACTCTTAGGGAGATCTGAACGAAAGTCTGCTAGAACCAGATAGGGAGTTGTAGACAGACCCAAGTTTAGGTATCACCAAAGTTCACCTAAGTGATTTTGGCTGGTCTGAGCCCATTCAGAGTGTCTCTGCAGCCTTTACTGTGCATAGAGAAGTGAATAAGTCATTTCAGGGCATTTCTACATCCATTGAGTCATTTACTCCCTGATGCTACTGAGTTTGACTGTAGGATGGAATGAATGTTCCACCTCCATTTAGAACAGCAATTTTCAATCTGTGGGACACAACCACTTTGGGGGTTGCATATCATATATCTTGCATATCATGTATTTATATTGATTCATAATAGTGGCAAAATTAAACACATGCAATAGCAACAAAATAATTTTATGGTTGGAGGGTCACCGTAATGTGAACTGTACTAAAGGGTTGCAGCATTGATTTAAAATATCCTGCTGCTTCACCTTCCCTTTCATTCCTATCTTATCAAGCTTTCCTCCAAGGAAGGTTTTAATCTCAAAGGAAACAGCTGTACAACACCCCTATTTTACAGATGAGAAAAGACAAAGGTAAGAAGTGTTCTAATTAACATTCATCACTAGTATGACTGACTCCCAAGCCCTCATTAAACAATGGGTCACATGTGGATTTTGTTTTAGCAATCGGTAAACTCTAAGAGATATAACCTCAATCATAGATCCCTCTACAAAGCTGGTTTGGGTTGGACTGGTTTGGTGTGGTTTGGTTGGGTTTGGGGTTTTCTTTGTGGGGGTAGGATTGACCAATGGCATCATGAGTATTAAGGTAACTTTATCCACTGATCTACCCTCTTAGCTCTGTAATTTCTAATGAGATCATTGTACATGTTAATAGGGATCAGTATGATATTTCAGTGTGTTCATGTGCTATTTACTGATAAACTCCAGATTCTGTTTATCTGACCCCACTCCCCTCACTCCTCCCCACCTCTTACAAATACTGCTTTATACCCAGACCAACTGTTTTTTTCTGGTTTACTTCCATAGTTTAGAGAGCACACACAGTCCTTCCCTTTGCATTTCTTGGCTGTTTCCCTTAACACAGTGTCCTCCATCCCTGTGCCATGTACTGTAAATGACAGGATTTCATTGTTCTTTGTGCTCTATATTCTTTGTTCTGCTCTGCTTCACCTTTATTGAGCTGTTTTGGCCAGATCCCATCACTTCCTCTAATAGTCCAATAGGAAGCCAACTGAAATGATGGCTTCAGCAAAATCGGATGAAAGGATAGATTTTAGACGGGGATTGGGGGAATGGATGGGTGGTATGGGGGTTGTAGGAGAAGATAGAACTTTATACCCTGGAATGTCAGCTGGTTTGAAGGCTTAAAGAAGCTGTCCCCTGCCACCATAAAACCCACATAAGCCAACATGATATTGTAATATCTGATTTTTGACTACTTTTGATAACTAAGATCTAGGGGTGGAGGCAGGACTGTTGAAATACAATACAAACACAAAGCTGTTCCACTGCATAAATATTATAATACTGAACATCTAACCCAATCAAAGACTTCCATTTGTTTTTAATTCTTTTCTAATCTTTAAAATTAAAATAAAACATTTTTCACTCCTTTTAAATCTACCATTTCCCTTCTCCCACACCCTTTTAATCCTTATATATTGAAAATATATAAATGTATGCCTACAATGTGATGAGTCTGTTCAGTGACGATTACATGTGTATATTTTCAGGTCTGAACACTAGGTAAGGGAAAGCCAGTTAGGGCGCTCAACTGTGGGAATAACTAATTCTCTTAGTAGTGCTTAGTAACTTATAGCTCGTTATCTCAGGATAAGTTCCCTTTAGGTTTCCCCCACCCACACTGCCATGTTGGATGGCATTGTCCTTGTTTAGGCTTCCTTTAAGCGGCCATATTATTGTAGTTTCATGGGTGCAGCTTCTATGCCATTTCTAAGAGACACCCACCCTGTGGTTATTAGGATATGGAGAATATAGTCAGGAATTACAGTGGTTTAGTCAAGTGTCAATAGCAGACTGTGTCATAATATCCATGACCTCAGTGGCCATGGGTAATTAGTTAGGGTTCTAGTAACAGGCAGGATTTCCCTGTTGAGCAAGCCATGATTTAAATCCAATGACATAGAGGATCTATCACCAGATGAGTACCACTGTTGCCCACTTTGAGACACCCTATCATGTTGGTCACTTGGTGGTTAATAGGCATCATGATTGATTGTGTCTCTCTCTTGACAGCTTCTATAGAACCTGCCAGGATTCTGAAAGTTGGTCCTCATGGAGGAGGTTTTAGTATCACATCTATACCAAATTCCCTGAGTCCTATGTCCCAAATGCTTGGTATTTTCAGCAATAGGGTATTACCTTCAATTTCTAGGAAGTAATTAAGGAAAGCATCAGTAATATATAATTTTAGGGAGTCTCTTGGGCCCCCATGACCAGCAAATCAAAAGGAGGTTCCTCATGCCAGGTTCCTTGTGTTTGAGGGTCTAGCTTGGGGACCTTTGGTTTCAGGAAACATCCTGTCTCCTCTGGGAACTTGGTTTCTTCTGGTTATACAGGGATGATGTTTGGTCCCTGACTCCTGAAGTTGAGAATGTGTCATTGGCTATTCTGAATTCATGTTCTGGCTGGGCTACTTTCCTATCGGGCTTTTTCCTGGAGTTCTCACACTTAGGTTTCATCCAGGCTCCTTTGATTTTAGCCAGGGCTATTTTTTTGTTACGTTATAGCCCATGCTAAAAAACAAAACAAAACAAAAACCAAATATATAGTAGTAGGACTTTCATGTACACCCACTAAGGTTCACTTGTGGAGTTTATCACCATTTTTCAATCCCCAAATCAATCCATTAGGCAGAAAACAATATTTAAGAACAAAACAAAAAAACCTTTCATCAAGGAATGTGATAAGAGCTTTGAGTGAGATGACTCAAATATTTTTAGCAATCATTCCCTCTCCCCATCCCTGGAAAGTCTGTTCTGTTTGTAACTCACTGCATTAAGTGCTAACACCCTTCCTTCTGATGCTGGCCCAAATACACTGCATTGAGATTCTGCAAGCCCCTGTCTAGGACTGGGATCAGCCAGGTAGCTGCAGCTCAGACCTCCTTAGGATGTCACCTAAAAATCTATGGAAAAGCCCGTGAAATATGTGATCATTGACCTTTATTTTAATACTGTCTGATGGATTCTCATATCTCTGAAGGAAAAGGAAGTGTGGGGAATGGAGTAATTCAGGCCCAGATGGGAAGGAAAAGCCCTGTGAACATGGATACCCAACTGTAAGGAAGGGATACTTACCAGACCATGAAAAGCCATAAGATGATGTTCACTGAGACCCCATACAAAGGTCCTGGGACACTGTGAATATACATTAACAAAAGCTATGGGAATGGGATGCAGAGATGTATGTAGCTGGAAAGTGAACATGCCACAAAAACTGCCACCTAAACTTCCCAAGATAATCAGGGACAAGCCCACAGTTACAAGACATTGACCTCTAATTTATCTATTTGAAGGAACATAGCACATTTTACTGTTCACTAGGTGAGGGCTCCTGCTCACTTGGTCCCTTTCTTTAGTTTTCCTTGGGAGACTCCAACTAAAGGCAAAGATACAAATCATGGACAGAGTTACACTCAATTCTGGATGAAGTGTGAGCATACAAATATGTGCCATGCACATGGAGACAGCAGGTGAGAAAGAGATGTGCTAGCTACCCATACTTGCTGTTTGTATCCATCACAACCTGTTTTAAGAAGTTCAACTGAGGTTTGAAAACCATCATTCAGAAATACAGAGAAAGAGCCAAAATATGCATTTCAGGAAAAGACATGGTAGCAGGTGAAAGTTATATTTATTGAAAACTAGATACACAATGCTAGGGCATGAAATGCCTGCTAAAGGATAATGTAAGACTACAAGGCCTTGGTGTGGTCCTGGCTTCCTTATAGTGAGGATTGTCCAAGATCATAAAAAGAAAGGGTGTGGCACATACATTCTTGAAGTTAAGCTGGATCCAGGGTACTCTGTAGTCAGAAGGCTGCCAGGATCCCACTGATGTCACTTTATGGCTTTTGCCATCATTGCACTTATCAGATCAGCTCTCCTTGTGGTTAAACTGTGTCCAACCTTCCTGGAGTAGTGGGTATGGCTCAGGTCACACTTGAGGTCAGCTTCTCCTTGACTCTAAAGGGTCTCATCTAGGAAGACCTGGGAACAGAGAATTTCTGAGTGGAGTTCCCACACCTTTGATTCCAAGGTGTCTCCTTGTTATGTTCATGTGTGACCACTTGAAAGCAATGGTATGGTCTTAACACAACTGATATGAGAGTGTTGCCTCTTTTGGAAGAATGCCAGATGCAGCCCACAAACCATAGTGGTACACAAGGAGTCTCCAGATTATCATTGATGAGATTCACAACCTATGATCTGATGTCGGTGATCGGTGCAGGAATAGTAGTAAGTCCAAATATTTTGTGAGTATTGATTGGCCTAGGTCACAAATGAGGCTTTGGTTTGTTCCGATTATGGTAAATGGTGTTAAACATTTTGTTTTTATATGGCCTGTCTTCAGAGTCAAGGTTTGGATTAGAAATACGCTTTTTCTTAGCATGGTCCATGCCTCTTATTTTGAAAAAAAAAAAATGGCCTACATCAATATCCTCTGCTTGCTAGGGTCCAGGCTTCATAGAGGTCAGGCCCTCGTTCCACATATCTTCTACTTTGCCTTGGGCCTCTTGAGGATTAGGGAAAGGGCCAGGCACCAATTCTTGTTTTGGCCTAGGCCTCTTCAGGGTCAGAGGTTGGCACAGGCTGCCCACATTTCTGCTTATTTTGGATCTGGGCATCTTCAGGGTCAGGGCTTGGCCTAGGCCAAAATCTATACTAGTTTTGGGACAAGACTTCTCAGGGAAAGGGATAGGCCCAGGCCCACACCACTTCTTGTTTTGGCCCAGGCCTCTTCAAGGGTAAGGTATAGACCCAGGTGACATCACTTCTTGCATTTCGCCCAGGCCTCTTCAAGGGTCAGGGATAGGCCCATGCCCATATTGCTTCTTACATTTGGCCTGGGACACTTCAAGGGTTAGAGATATGCCCAGGCCAACACCACTTCTTGTATTCAGCTTAGGCCTCTTCAAGGTTCATGGATAGGTCAGGCCCACACCACTTCTTGTATTCGGCCCAGACCTCTTCAAGGATCAGGGATAGGCCCAGGCCGACACTGCTTCTTGCATTGGGCCCAGGACACAATTTCAGAGTCAGGAATAGCCTCAGGCCCACATCACTTCTTGCATTAGGCCTGGGCCTCTACAAGGGTCAGGGAAAGACCCAGGCCCACAACACTTCTTGCTTTTGGCCCAGGCCTCTTCAAGGTTCAGGGAAAGGACCAGGCTCACATCACTTCTTCATTAGGCCCAGGCCTCTTCAAGGGTCGGGGATAGGCCCAGGCCCACAATACTTCTTCATTAGGCCCAGGCCTCTTCAAGGTTCAGGGATAGGCCCAGGCCCATATCACTTCTTGCATTAGGCCCGGGCCTCTTCAAGGTTCAGGGAAAGGCCCAGGCCCACATCACTTCTTGCTTTTGGCCCAGGCCTCTTCAAGGTTCAGGGAAAGGCCCAGGCCCACATCACTTCTTCATTAGGCCCAGGCCTCTTCAAGGGTTGGGGATAGGCCCAGGCGCACAATACTTCTTCATTAGGCCCAGGCCTCTTCAAGGTTCAGGGATAGGCCCAGGCCCATATCACTTCTTGCATTAGGCCCGGGCCTCTTCAAGGTTCAGGGAAAGGCCCAGGCCCACATCACTTCTTGCTTTTGGCCCAGGCCTCTTCAAGGTTCAGGGAAAGGCCCAGGCCCACATCACTTCTTCATTAGGCCCAGGCCTCTTCAAGGGTTGGGGATAGGCCCAGGCGCACAATACTTCTTCATTAGGCCCAGGCCTCTTCAAGGTTCAGGGATAGGCCCAGGCCCATATCACTTCTTGCATTAGGCCCGGGCCTCTTCAAGGTTCAGGGAAAGGCCCAGGCCCACATCACTTCTTGCTTTTGGCCCAGGCCTCTTCAAGGTTCAGGGAAAGGCCCAGGCCCACATCAATTCTTCATTAGGCCCAGGCCTCTTCAAGGGTTGGGGATAGGCCCAGGCCCATATCACTTGTTTTTGGCCCGGGCCTCTTCAAGGGTCAGGGAAAGGCCCAGGCCCTCATCAATTCTTCGTTAGACCCAGGCCTCTTCAAAGGTCATGGATAGGCCCAGGTCCATATCACTTCTTCATTAGGCTCAGGCCTGTTCAAGGGTCAGGGATAGGCCCAGGCCCATATCACTTCTTGCATTAGGCCCGGGCCTCTTCAAGGGTCAGGGAAAGGCCCAGGCCCACAACACTTCTTGCTTTTGGCCCAGGCCTCTTCAAGGTTCAGGGAAAGGCCCAGGCCCACATCAATTCTTCGTTAGGCCCAGGCCTCTTCAAAGGTTGGGGATAGGCCCAGGCCCTTATCACTTCTTGTTTTTGGCCGGGGCCTCTTCAAGGGTCAGGGAAAGGCCCAGGCCCACAACACTTCTTGCTTTTGGCCCAGGCCTCTTCAAGAGTTGGGGATAGGCCCAGGCCCACATCACTTCTTCATTAGGCCCAGGCCTCTTCAAGGGTTGGGGATAGGCCCAGGCCCACAATACTTCTTCATTAGGCCCAGGCCTCTTCAAGGGTCAGGGATAGGCCCAGGCCCATATCACTTCTTGCATTAGGCCCGGGCCTCTTCAAGGGTTGGGGATAGGCCCAGGCCCACGATACTTCTTCATTAGGCCCAGGCCTCTTCAGGGGTTGGGGATAGGCCCAGGCCCACAATACTTCTTCATTAGGCCCAGGCCTCTTCAAGGGTCAGGGATAGGTCCAGGCCCATATCACTTCTTGCATTAGGCCCGGGCCTCTTCAAGGGTCAAGGAAAGGCCCAGGCCCACATCACTTCTTGCTTTTGGCCCAGGCCTCTTCAAGGTTCAGGGAAAGGCCCAGGCCCACATCACTTCTTCATTAGGCCCAGGCCTCTTCAAGGGTTGGGGATAGGCCCAGGCCCACAATACTTCCTCATTAGGCCCAGGCCTCTTCAAGTTTCAGGGAGAGGCCCAGGCCCATATTACTTCTTGCATATAGGCCCGGGCCTCTTCAAGGGTCAAGGAAAGGCCCAGGCCCACATCACTTCTTCATTAGGCCCAGGCCTCTTCAAAGTTTAGGATTAGGCCCAGGCCCACATCACTTCTTCATTAGGCCCAGGCCTCTTCAAAGTTTAGGATTAGGCCCAGGCCCACATCACTTCTCCATTAGGCCCAGGCCTCTTCAAAGTTTAGGATTAGGCCCAGGCCCACATCACTTCTTCATTAGGCCCAGGCCTCTTCAAGGGTCAGGGAAAGGCCCAGGCCCACATCACTTCTTCATTAGGCCCAGGCCTCTTCAAGGTTTGGTATTAGGCCCAGGCCCACATCATTTCTTCATTAGGCCCAGGCCTCTTCAAGTTTCAGGGAGAGGCCCAGGCCCATATTACTTCTTGCATATAGGCCCAGGCCTCTTCAAGTGTCAGGGATAGGCCCAGGCCCACATCACTTCTTCATTAGGCCCAGGCCTCTTCAAGGGTCAGGGATAGGCCCAGGCCCATATCACTGCTTGCATTAGGCCCGGGCCTCTTCAAGGGTCAGTGAAAGGCCCAGGCCCACATCACTTCTTCATTAGGCCCAGGCCTCTTCAAGCGTCAGGGATAGGCCCAGGCCCACATCACTTCTTCATTAGACCCAGGCCTCTTCAAGGGTCAGGGATAGGCCCAGGCCTATCATCTCTATCACTTCTTCATTAGGCCCAGACCTCTTTAAGGTTTGGGATTAGGCCCAGGCCCACATCACTTCTTCATTAGGCCCAGGCCTCTTCAAGGGTTAGGGATAGGCCCAGGCCCACATCTATACTTCTTTTGGACCTGACCTCCTTCAAGTTCACAGTTTGCCCAAGGCACATACTTTTTACTGGTTTGTTTGACCAGCCCTGTTTCTTTTCATTCCTACTTATCTAGGTCCAGAAATCTTCAGGGTCAGGGTATCTGATTCTTTTTTAGGATTTAAATAGAGTATACTTTTGAGTTCATATTTTTCCAAAGCTACTTTGTTGTTAGGCTTGATTTATGGTCAATATTCCTGGGGATAAAGGAGACAGATATTGATAGACATATTTAGTATCCTTCTCTGGCATCTCAAATGTACTCAGAACATCATTGACCTATCCTCTAGGAAACATGCTCAGACATTGACACATATAGCTTACAGTCCAGGTAAAACAAAGTATACATTATACAAATAAAAGGCTGTCTGGGTAAGCCCATCCTGTTGCATAGCTGTCTGTTCTTGTGGTAGAGAGTACCCATGAACTCATGTGGAAAGATTGTTGCTTCTAAGTTGTGAGAGCTACAAGAGAGTCTCTCCAAGGCCCCATGATGCATTTCCCTTCTTCAGGAGGTCCCATGATGGAATATCACAGGAAGTTAGGGGAAACAATAGAGGTTAGTCCTCCAAATGTCTTGCTAAGGCATTGAAGGCTGTGCAGATCTTCACAATTTCCTATATGGGATGGGTCTTCTTTCTATGTGTTGTACATGGCCATGGTCTGTGAGGATATCCCTCTAGTCCTTGCTATTACCACATCTGTCCTGTCCATCAAAAGCCTTCAGACACTAAACTGTGCCTTAGTCACCTCTTTCACAAAAAGCCCTCTGTGAAGTACATGTCCTGATGTGAGATCAAGTCTTTACCCAAAGATTTTTCTGCACTGACTTACCTAGAAAGAATCCCTACCACCTTCTCCTATCATGGACTCTGCTTCCCTCAGAACTAGGGCACACCCATAACCATGACAGTGACCCCTTCTGTGAGGTCACGGGGGCCAAGCTTCACTCTGTTTAGGAAAGCTCAAAGGGTGTCCAGGCACACAGGTGCCTTTTGGACTGGTATCAAATTGATTGAAATTTTGGCCTCCAACCTGTCTCTTCAATGCCATTAAACACAGCTTGTACTAGGATTTCCCAGAAAGCAGCATTTCAGGAAGTTTCCCTCCCTGGCCTCATCATGGTAGTTGATGACTTCTGAGAATGTCACTAAAGAAACAACTAACATGATCCTTTACACACACACACACACACACACACACACACACACACACACACACACTGCACACAGATTCGTTCACAAATACATTAACACCCACAAATATAAATATGAAAAGTAGACAAAGAGAGAATGTGATATCAATGTCTGTGTCCATGCAGGGAAGGGCCTGTGAGATGAAAATAAAGATTTCTAGGAAGGTTCGTGTTTAAAGAAGCCACAGAAAAGGTCCTGGGAGAGCACTTCCTTATGAACCTGTGTAGCATATGTTCCCTGACTTAATGACATAGGGGGCAGTGTAAGTAGTTAATCACTTATAGGCATGAGCTTTGAGTCTTAAAAGCAGGGACTGACTTGACAGTTTTTTCCAGTAAGAGGCCTCTTACTGGCATGTGTATGGTGTCTTCTCCCTGAGTCTATATATAGCATGCCATTAGGCAGGCACCCTTGTATTTACTGCTGTTCTGGCTTAACAGAACTCCTGTTGTGTTAAATATGAAACACCTCAAGAATGTCATGGAGCCCCTGTCACTGCTATTCAGGTCCTTGCTCCTTCTCTTTCCTGCATGCCTTTATACCTGAAGGCACATGCACTCCTATATTCTCCCAGACCACACTAACATACAATTTAAATATAATCATGTATAGTGTGCAGGGTTAGGTAGAGTGCTGGAATGATATGTCCTGTTGAGTACCTGCTTTAGGTCATGCTGGAGACAACCCCTGGACATAAAAGACAAGATTATTACTATGAAAAAGCAAAGTCCTTTCAGAAGCCCAGATGGTAGGACTCGGGACTATCTCCTACCTGCCCTGGACTCTATGGGCTGCCATAGCTGATAGTTGTCCCTGGCTTAGGGCACAACAGCAGAGCTTCATCCTGTACTGGTCTGGAGCCTGGAGTCTTTTCATGTGATACAAGCTGGGTGTGACCATTCCCTAGGCTTATTCTCTGGAGAGTTGTAGGTGTTGTCTCCCTGAGTACTTGTTTGGCAAGTTCTTTAGCGTGTGCATGTGCACACACAGATACACACAGACACACACACACACACACACACACACGCTCACACACACACCCTGCTGATACTTACTGCAACTGTTTCTACTGCTCTAGCACAAGTCCTGCTAAAGGTCACTTCAAGGACCACATTATGCTTCATACACTTCCTCACTCCTATCTCCCAGTATAGCACACTGAGGTTTAGTCAGGACTTCATCACAGAGATCTGTATATATTTCTCCCAACATACAGCCCAACATACCTGCAGTTCCTTCCAAATCCCAGCCCATCTCTGAGCTCCCTCACACCAACACCATAGCCTTTAACCATGGCAACAGGCTATTGTATGAACTAACAGAGGCCTAACCACACCTCTCTCCAGCTTCTTCCTATGTGCCTAGATGTAACATGAGGAACAACCTTGCTTTCTCTCTTAAAGCCTGAACATAAATTACCCTGACTCCTGTAACTATGTGTATATTTATAGCAAGATATGTGGCAGCATTCCATGTCCTCCTCATGCACTTTCACACACATAGATGTGGACCTGCATACATGAGCACACACATAAGCACACATACAACACACATACAAAGTGAAAACCTGTGTCTAAATACAGAATGAGAGGGAAGGGTGCTGTCATGATGCTTCCCGTGATACTGACTTTGATGTTTGTCTCATATCGGGGCAGCTCTCTGAGTGTACATGAAAAGATTGCTACTGCCGGGGACTGAAATCCCCAGGGAAGATCAGACACCAGTGCCAGAGATGCTGGGCCTCCTTCCCTGGACAAGCTATCAGTGATGGTCAAATGTGCGTGTTGCAACAGCACTGTTCTGTCCTTCCTGTCCTAGGCTGGGGACTCAAGTCCTGGACCATATATATAAATATATATATATGGCTTCTTTCCAAGCACTCTCCTCCTGGTGAGTGAGGGGTTCTTCCTGCAGTCTTGAGTGGCTATTCCCACTCTTGTGATACTTCTGATCAGTTTCTAGCTCTTCTTAGGGTGAGATGTCTTCAGTCAGAAACACTTCAAGTCTCTCTCCCTATTTCTCTCTCCCCCACTTAAGACCCCAATGAAGAAGTGCCTCTCACTGAGTGAGCTACTCACGTGATGAATTTCAGGTAGTCCATCCCAGAAAACAGCCCAAGCCTGGGCAGACACACGTGCTCAGTGTGAATCCCAGCCCTCCTTGCTGGACTCTGAGTTGTCCTCAGGCTAAACACCCTGCTGTTACTAGGGCAGGGATTTACCCTGTGAGGTCACAGAAGCCTCACCTCACAGCATTCTGGAAATCACAAGGGGCATCTGGTGCTCAGTCATCTCCCAGTTTGGTCCATCCTGTTCTCTACACAACTGTTTCAAGCATCTTTGGAAACACTTAGCTTTCGGGAAGTAGCTGCAAGTGTTTCTTTCTTTCTTTCTTTCTTTCTTTCTTTCTTTCTTTCTTTCTTTCTTTCTTTCTTTCTTTCTTTCTTTCTTTCTTTCTTTCTTTTTTTTTTTTTTTTTTTCCCGAGGCAGGCTTTCTCTGTGCAGTCTTGGCTGTCCTGGAACTCACTCTGGAGACCAGTCTGGCCTTGAACTCAGAAATCTGCCTGCCTCTGCCTCCCAAGTGCTGGGATTAAAGGCATGTGTCACCACTGCCAGGCTGCAAGTGTTTCTGAGAGACACCTCCCTGGGAATCATCTACAAGCATCTCCTGTCAGCCCTCCATCTTCCCATATTACCTTCATCATTGAGAGGAGGAACACAGTAGACAGTACTGCTTCCTCAGCTCAAATGTCTGACCTCATCATCTCAGATCCTCTTTTGCCACCATGGTTTATTGCTGCCCCTCAGCCTGCAGGGTGCCATCGTCTGCCCCTTGTCCTTGATTCCAACAGTAACCATACATACATAATACATTTAATTAAAATTTCTCTTATTTTAAACTACACAATCCATCACATTTGTTAAAGAAAATGACTTATCTTGTATACTAGAGAAATAGTTCAGTGGCTAAGGTCACTCGCTGCTCTTGCAGGGGACCTGAGTTTTAACAGCAGCAACTGCATGGCATGGCTCACAACCACCTGTAACAGCTCCAGGAGATCCAGAGCCCTTTTTGGCATTCTTGGGTACTTAAGTGCACAAACCCACATTCACATATACACATAGATATATAATTTTAAAAATAAACAGCCAGGAGATGGTGGCACAGACCTTTAATCCCAAAACTTGAGAGTCAGAAGCAAGCAGATCTGTGAGTTTGAGGACAGCCTGGTATATTCAGCAAATCTGAATGTAGCTAAGGCTACACAGAGAAACCCTGTCTTGAAGAAGTAAAACAATAACAATAACAACAGTAATGATAAATATAATAAACAATTTAAAAAAGAAAGTGGTTTATCTTGCCACTTCTCTGTTACAAGATCTTAGTTGTAAAGAGCTAAATAACCAGCTATAAGAACAGTTCGAAGAAGACTAACCAATGCCCCAGATGTTTACAGTTAGCCTGATATGCCACAGTGAATTAGACATTGGCCCGAGAAGGGACAGTCTTGGGCAGCATAAGAACCTAAGGCTCCTGGGACACTGAGAGCCAGCCATCTCCATGTCTGTGCAGCTGAAAACACAGGGAAACCAGAAGACTGAAATGATAGGCAGAGTTCAGTTCTCTTGTTCTAGGTTCTTTAGACTATAAATGAAAAGAAAACTCAGTTCAGAATTAATCCACTGGATAGAGATTTCTAAACTATATTGTAATATTATAGAACTTTAGAGAGAAAGCCAAAACAGTGTGGTAGTTTGAATAGGAATGGCCCCCATAAAGCTCAAATATTTGAATGCTTGGTCAGTAGGGAGTGCCACTACTTAAAGAGATTAGGTGTGGCCTTGTTGGAGGAAGGGGTGGACTTTAGAGTTTCAGAAGCCCAATCCAGTCCCAGTGGCTCTCTCTTTTCCTGATGCTCGTGGATTTGAATATAGAACTCTCAAGTTTTCCTGTACCATATTTTTCCTGTGCATGCTACCATGCTTCCTGGCCATGATGGCAATGGACTAAACCTCTAAAACTGTAAGCCAGCCACAATTAAATGCTTTCCTTTTTAAGAATTGCTGTGATGGTGGTGTTTCTTCACAGCAATAAAACACTGACTAATTCACTTAGGAAGATTTAAATTATAGAAATGTCATTGGGTCTCCCTAATCATTTTTATCTCCCTCCGTTCTTCTCTTTTCTCTCTTCCCATCTTTCCTTAGCCATACCTACTCTGCCCTTGCTCAATTCTCTGCTGTTGCACCTCTCAATGAGGTCTATGGTAATCCATGTGCAAACTTCCACATATATTATTATATTGTATTATATTATATTATAGGTTAACCTATTATATTATAGGTTAAAGTTGGTAAATCCCTGGACTCAGGCCAACCCGATTTTTCTACCAGAAAAAAAAAAGTCCTATTTTCTTGGTTCTTATGTTAACTCTCCAGAGAATCCATTTGAGCCTGGCTTAGATCCAGTGCTCATTCCATGGTGGGAAAGAAGAACATGAGAAATGAGCTGTAGTCAAGTCCTACTGTTAGGGCAGGGGGGTAGGGAATCTCCCCCCAGAACAGAATACAGTTCTAGTGAAAGTCAGGGAGGTATGATGGCTATGAGAAACCTGGAAGAGCCATGAACTTAGAAGAGCTAGGCAGATTTTAGAAGCATTTCTAACAACAAAGAAAAACTTGTGCATAGGAATTGTACCTATAAGTGCTAGAAAGATGTGCCTCCGGCTGTCCCCTATCATAGGATATAAACAGTTGCTCTTCAGCGATTAGAACAGCCCTGCCCTCCGTGAGGAGAGATGGAAGAAAAGCTAAAAGGTAGTAGAGAAAGAAAAGACAGTATTCCTCCTCACAGAAAGTGAGTTCCAAGACTCATCACCACAGAAGGACACTTTCTCTCAGGCAGAAAGGCCTTACTGTGCCAAGAGGATCCCTGTAGAGCCCCAAAAGCCACTCAGTGTCTGCCTTACAGATCCATCTTGAGAACATCTGTGGCCTTAGCAATGTGAGGGAAGAGATACAGTGAAACACCCCTAGCAATTATTTCTTGGTGAAGGGATTATGAATGGTCCTGTTTCCCCAGAGTTTTCTGTTTCTCTTTTTCCAGACACATGTGTTTTGCATCTTATAAATTTAAATATATATATATGAAATATTAATGTATCCTCAAACTCTTCTATAGCCACTAGTTACAATAAATACAATGGAAATGACAAATAATATCCAGTTGAAGTTACTTAGGAGTTAAAGCAATGTTATAAGATAATGTCCCAGGAATTAGTGTGAATATCTGTGTACCTATATTCTCTCAAACACTGGGTTATTTGGATGATGTTTATCAGTGTTTATGGTTTTTATAAAATCAGGTTTACTTTTCTAGTTGGGTTAGCTAAAGCTAACATCAAATTAATTTGCATTCACTGAGCACACAGCAAGTGAAATGGTACTGAGCACTTGAGGGAAATTGACCTTGGAAGAAACATTTGCTGCCAAAATATAAAGTGCCCAATCTCCACAAAG